>NW_027472945.1:0-146748 GCF_030347505.1 Rhynchophorus ferrugineus | reverse complement strand
ATAAGACCATTTTACAATTTGGGCCCAAGTTAGAAGCTGAGCCTAAGGTGTAAATTATCGATAGTCCATATCTCGGAAACTATAAGAGATAATACAATTTGGCAACCGGCAATGTAATTAGCATGCCGAATATTACTTGGAATGTGAATTGGAACGAAATCGCCAATAGATAAGACCATTTTACAATTTGGGCCCAAGTTAGAAGCAGAGCCTAAGGTGTAAATTATCGATAGTCCATATCTCGGAAACTATAAGAGATAATGCAATTTGGCAACCGGCAATGTAATTAGCATGCCGAATATTACTTGGAATGTGAATTGGAACGAAATCGCCAATAGATAAGACCATTTTACAATTTGGGCCCAAGTTAGAAGCAGAGCCTATGGTGTAAATTATCGATAGTCCATATCTCGGAAACTATAAGAGATAATGCAATTTGGCAACCGGCAGTGTAATTAGCATGCCGAATATTACTTGGAATGTGAATTGGAACGAAATCGCCAATAGATAAGACCATTTTACAATTTGGGCCCAAGTTAGAAGCAGAGCCTAAGGTGTAAATTATCGATAGTCCATATCTCGGAAACTATAAGAGATAATGCAATTTGGCAACCGGCAATGTAATTAGCATGCCGAATATTACTTGGAATGTGAATTGGAACGAAATCGCCAACAGGTAAGTCCATTTTACAATTTGGTCCGAAGTTAGAAGCAGAGCCTAAGGTGTAAATTATCGATAGTCCATATCTCGGAAACTATAAGAGATAATTCAATTTGGCAACCGGCAATGTAATTAGCATGCCGAATATTACTTGGAATGTGAATTGGAACGAAATCGCCAATAGATAAGACCATTTTACAATTTGGGCCCAAGTTAGAAGCAGAGCCTAAGGTGTAAATTATCGATAGTCCATATCTCGGAAACTATAAGAGATAATGCATTTTGGCAACCGGCAATGTAATTAGCATGCCGAATATTACTTGGAATGTGAATTGGAACGAAATCGCCAATAGATAAGACCATTTTACAATTTGGCCCCAAGTTAGAAGCAGAGCCTATGGTGTAAATTATCGATAGTCCATATCTCGGAAACTATAAGAGATAATGCAATTTGGCAACCGGCAATGTAATTAGCATGCCGAATATTACTTGGAATGTGAATTGGAACGAAATCGCCAATAGATAAGACCATTTTACAATTTGGGCCCAAGTTAGAAGCAGAGCCTAAGGTGTAAATTATCGATAGTCCATATCTCGGAAACTATAAGAGATAATGCAATTTGGCAACCGGCAATGTAATTAGCATACCGAATATTACTTGGAATGTGAATTGGAACGAAATCGCCAATAGATAAGACCATTTTACAATTTGGCCCCAAGTTAGAAGCAGAGCCTATGGTGTAAATTATCGATAGTCCATATCTCGGAAACTATAAGAGATAATGCAATTTGGCAACCGGCAATGTAATTAGCATGCCGAATATTACTTGGAATGTGAATTGGAACGAAATCGCCAATAGATAAGTCCATTTTACAATTTGGGCCCAAGTTAGAAGCAGAGCCTAAGGTGTAAATTATTGATAGTCCATATCTCGGAAACTATAAGAGATAATGCAATTTCGCAACCGGCAATGTAATTAGCATGCCGAATATCACTTGGAATGTGAATTGGGACGAAATCGCCAATAGATAAGACCATTTTACAATTTGGGCCCAAGTTAGAAGCAGAGCCTAAGGTGTAAATTATCGATAGTCCATATCTCGGAAACTATAAGAGATAATGCAATTTGGCAACCGGCAATGTAATTAGCATGCCGAATATTACTTGGAATGTGAATTGGAACGAAATCGCCAATAGATAAGACCATTTTACAATTTGGGCCCAAGTTAGAAGCAGAGCCTAAGGTGTAAATTATCGATAGTCCATATCTCGGAAACTATAAGAGATAATGCAATTTGGCAATCGGCAATGTAATTAGCATGCCGAATATTACTTGGAATGTGAATTGCAACGAAATCGCCAATAGATAAGACCATTTTACAATTTGGGCCCAAGTTAGAAGCAGAGCCTAAGGTGTAAATTATCGATAGTCCATATCTCGGAAACTATAAGAGATAATGCAATTTGGCAACCGGCAATGTAATTAGCATGCCGAATATTACTTGGAATGTGAATTGGAACGAAATCGCCAATAGATAAGACCATTTTACAATTTGGGCCCAAGTTAGAAGCAGAGCCTAAGGTATAAATTATTGATAGTCCATATCTCGGAAACTATAAGAGATAATGCAATTTCGCAACCGGCAATGTAATTAGCATGCCGAATATCACTTGGAATGTGAATTGGGACGAAATCGCCAATAGATAAGTCCATTTTACAATTTGGGCCCAAGTTAGAAGCTGAGCCTAAGGTGTAAATTATCGATAGTCCATATCTCGGAAACTATAAGAGATAATACAATTTGGCAACCGGCAATGTAATTAGCATGCCGAATATTACTTGGAATGTGAATTGGAACGAAATCGCCAATAGATAAGACCATTTTACAATTTGGGCCCAAGTTAGAAGCAGAGCCTAAGGTGTAAATTATCGATAGTCCATATCTCGGAAACTATAAGAGATAATGCAATTTGGCAACCGGCAATGTAATTAGCATGCCGAATATTACTTGGAATGTGAATTGGAACGAAATCGCCAATAGATAAGACCATTTTACAATTTGGGCCCAAGTTAGAAGCAGAGCCTATGGTGTAAATTATCGATAGTCCATATCTCGGAAACTATAAGAGATAATGCAATTTGGCAACCGGCAGTGTAATTAGCATGCCGAATATTACTTGGAATGTGAATTGGAACGAAATCGCCAATAGATAAGACCATTTTACAATTTGGGCCCAAGTTAGAAGCAGAGCCTAAGGTGTAAATTATCGATAGTCCATATCTCGGAAACTATAAGAGATAATGCAATTTGGCAACCGGCAATGTAATTAGCATGCCGAATATTACTTGGAATGTGAATTGGAACGAAATCGCCAACAGGTAAGTCCATTTTACAATTTGGTCCGAAGTTAGAAGCAGAGCCTAAGGTGTAAATTATCGATAGTCCATATCTCGGAAACTATAAGAGATAATTCAATTTGGCAACCGGCAATGTAATTAGCATGCCGAATATTACTTGGAATGTGAATTGGAACGAAATCGCCAATAGATAAGACCATTTTACAATTTGGGCCCAAGTTAGAAGCAGAGCCTAAGGTGTAAATTATCGATAGTCCATATCTCGGAAACTATAAGAGATAATGCAATTTGGCAACCGGCAATGTAATTAGCATGCCGAATATTACTTGGAATGTGAATTGGAACGAAATCGCCAATAGATAAGACCATTTTACAATTTGGCCCCAAGTTAGAAGCAGAGCCTATGGTGTAAATTATCGATAGTCCATATCTCGGAAACTATAAGAGATAATGCAATTTGGCAACCGGCAATGTAATTAGCATGCCGAATATTACTTGGAATGTGAATTGGAACGAAATCGCCAATAGATAAGACCATTTTACAATTTGGGCCCAAGTTAGAAGCAGAGCCTAAGGTGTAAATTATCGATAGTCCATATCTCGGAAACTATAAGAGATAATGCAATTTGGCAACCGGCAATGTAATTAGCATGCCGAATATTACTTGGAATGTGAATTGGAACGAAATCGCCAATAGATAAGACCATTTTACAATTTGGGCCCAAGTTAGAAGCAGAGCCTAAGGTGTAAATTATTGATAGTCCATATCTCGGAAACTATAAGAGATAATGCAATTTCGCAACCGGCAATGTAATTAGCATGCCGAATATCACTTGGAATGTGAATTGGGACGAAATCGCCAATAGATAAGACCATTTTACAATTTGGGCCCAAGTTAGAAGCAGAGCCTAAGGTGTAAATTATCGATAGTCCATATCTCGGAAACTATAAGAGATAATGCAATTTGGCAACCGGCAATGTAATTAGCATGCCGAATATTACTTGGAATGTGAATTGCAACGAAATCGCCAATAGATAAGACCATTTTACAATTTGGGCCCAAGTTAGAAGCAGAGCCTAAGGTGTAAATTATCGATAGTCCATATCTCGGAAACTATAAGAGATAATGCAATTTGGCAACCGGCAATGTAATTAGCATGCCGAATATTACTTGGAATGTGAATTGGAACGAAATCGCCAATAGATAAGACCATTTTACAATTTGGGCCCAAGTTAGAAGCAGAGCCTAAGGTATAAATTATTGATAGTCCATATCTCGGAAACTATAAGAGATAATGCAATTTCGCAACCGGCAATGTAATTAGCATGCCGAATATCACTTGGAATGTGAATTGGGACGAAATCGCCAATAGATAAGACCATTTTACAATTTGGGCCCAAGTTAGAAGCTGAGCCTAAGGTGTAAATTATCGATAGTCCATATCTCGGAAACTATAAGAGATAATACAATTTGGCAACCGGCAATGTAATTAGCATGCCGAATATTACTTGGAATGTGAATTGGAACGAAATCGCCAATAGATATGACCATTTTACAATTTGGGCCCAAGTTAGAAGCAGAGCCTAAGGTGTAAATTATCGATAGTCCATATCTCGGAAACTATAAGAGATAATGCAATTTGGCAACCGGCAATGTAATTAGCATGCCGAATATTACTTGGAATGTGAATTGGAACGAAATCGCCAATAGATAAGACCATTTTACAATTTGGGCCCAAGTTAGAAGCAGAGCCTATGGTGTAAATTATCGATAGTCCATATCTCGGAAACTATAAGAGATAATGCAATTTGGCAACCGGCAGTGTAATTAGCATGCCGAATATTACTTGGAATGTGAATTGGAACGAAATCGCCAATAGATAAGACCATTTTACAATTTGGGCCCAAGTTAGAAGCTGAGCCTAAGGTGTAAATTATCGATAGTCCATATCTCGGAAACTATAAGAGATAATGCAATTTGGCAACCGGCAATGTAATTAGCATGCCGAATATTACTTGGAATGTGAATTGGAACAAAATCGCCAACAGGTAAGTCCATTTTACAATTTGGTCCGAAGTTAGAAGCAGAGCCTAAGGTGTAAATTATCGATAGTCCATATCTCGGAAACTATAAGAGATAATTCAATTTGGCAACCGGCAATGTAATTAGCATGCCGAATATTACTTGGAATGTGAATTGGAACGAAATCGCCAATAGATAAGACCATTTTACAATTTGGGCCCAAGTTAGAAGCAGAGCCTAAGGTGTAAATTATCGATAGTCCATATCTCGGAAACTATAAGAGATAATGCAATTTGGCAACCGGCAATGTAATTAGCATGCCGAATATTACTTGGAATGTGAATTGGAACGAAATCGCCAATAGATAAGACCATTTTACAATTTGGCCCCAAGTTAGAAGCAGAGCCTATGGTGTAAATTATCGATAGTCCATATCTCGGAAACTATAAGAGATAATGCAATTTGGCAACCGGCAATGTAATTAGCATGCCGAATATTACTTGGAATGTGAATTGGAACGAAATCGCCAATAGATAAGACCATTTTACAATTTGGGCCCAAGTTAGAAGCAGAGCCTATGGTGTAAATTATCGATAGTCCATATCTCGGAAACTATAAGAGATAATGCAATTTGGCAACCGGCAATGTAATTAGCATGCCGAATATTACTTGGAATGTGAATTGGAACGAAATCGCCAATAGATAAGACCATTTTACAATTTGGGCCCAAGTTAGAAGCAGAGCCTAAGGTGTAAATTATCGATAGTCCATATCTCGGAAACTATAAGAGATAATGCAATTTGGCAACCGGCAATGTAATTAGCATGCCGAATATTACTTGGAATGTGAATTGGAACGAAATCGCCAATAGATAAGACCATTTTACAATTTGGGCCCAAGTTAGAAGCAGAGCCTAAGGTGTAAATTATCGATAGTCCATATCTCGGAAACTATAAGAGATAATGCAATTTGGCAATCGGCAATGTAATTAGCATGCCGAATATTACTTGGAATGTGAATTGGAACGAAATCGCCAATAGGTAAGACCATTTTACAATTTGGGCCCAAGTTAGAAGCAGAGCCTAAAGTGTAAATTATCGATAGTCCATATCTCGGAAACTATAAGAGATAATTCAATTTGGCAACCGGCAATGTAATTAGCATGCCGAATATTACTTGGAATGTGAATTGGAACAAAATCGCCAATAGATAAGACCATTTTACAATTTGGGCCCAAGTTAGAAGCAGAGCCTAAGGTGTAAATTATCGATAGTTCATATCTCGGAAACTATAAGAGATAATGTAATTTGGCAACCGGCAATGTAATTAGCATGCCGAATAATACTTGGAATGTGAATTGGAACGAAATCGCCAATAGATAAGACCATTTTACAATTTGGGAGCAAGTTAGAAGCAGAGCCTAAGGTGTAAATTATCGATAGTCCATATCTCGGAAACTATAAGAGATAATGCAATTTGGCAACCGGCAATGTAATTAGCATGCCGAATATTACTTGGAATGTGAATTGGAACGATATCGCCAATAGATAAGACCATTTTACAATTTGGGCCCAAGTTAGAAGCAGAGCCTATGGTGTAAATTATCGATAGTCCATATCTCGGAAACTATAAGAGAAAATGCAATTTGGCAACCGGCAATGTAATTAGCATGCCGAATATTACTTGGAATGTGAATTGGAACGAAATCGCCAATAGATAAGACCATTTTACAATTTGGGCCCAAGTTAGAAGCAGAGCCTAAGGTGTAAATTATCGATAGTCCATATCTCGGAAACTATAAGAGATAATGCAATTTGGCAACCGGCAATGCAATTAGCATGCCGAATATTACTTGGAATGTGAATTGGAACGAAATCGCCAATAGATAAGACCATTTTACAATTTGGGCCCAAGTTAGAAGCAGAGCCTAAGGTGTAAATTATCGATAGTCCATATCTCGGAAACTATAAGAGATAATGCAATTTGGCAACCGGTAATGTAATTAGCATGCCGAATATTACTTGGAATGTGAATTGGAACGAAATCGCCAATAGATAAGACCATTTTACAATTTGGGCCCAAGTTAGAAGCAGAGCCTAAGGTGTAAATTATTGATAGTCCATATCTCGGAAACTATAAGAGATAATGCAATTTCGCAACCGGCAATGTAATTAGCATGCCGAATATCACTTGGAATGTGAATTGGGACGAAATCGCCAATAGATAAGACCATTTTACAATTTGGGTACAAGTTAGAAGCAGAGCCTAAAGTGTAAATTATCGATAGTCCATATCTCGGAAACTATAAGAGATAATGCAATTTGGCAACCGGCAATGTAATTAGCATGCCGAATATTACTTGGTCTATGAATTGGAACGAAATCGCCAATAGATAAGACCATTTTACAATTTGGGCCCAAGTTAGAAGCAGAGCCTAAGGTGTAAATTATCGATAGTCCATATCTCGGAAACTATAAGAGATAATGCAACTTGGCAACCGGCAATGTAATTAGCATGCGGAATATTACTTGGAATGTGAATTGGAACGAAATCGCCAATAGATAAGACCATTTTACAATTTGGGCCCAAGTTAGAAGCAGAGCCTAAGGTGTAAATTATCGATAGTCCATATCTCGGAAACTATAAGAGATAATGCAATTTCGCAACCGGCAATGTAATTAGCATGCCGAATATTACTTGGAGTGTGAATTGGAACGAAATCGCCAATAGATAAGACCATTTTACAATTTGGGCCCAAGTTAGAAGCAGAGCCTAAGGTGTAAATTATCGATAGTCCATATCTCGGAAACTATAAGAGATAATGCAATTTGGCAACCGGCAATGTAATTAGCATGCCGAATATTACTTGGAATGTGAATTGGAACGAAATCGCCAATAGATAAGACCATTTTACAATTTGGGCCCAAGTTAGAAGCAGAGCCTAAGGTGTAAATTATCGATAGTCCATATCTCGGAAACTATAAGAGATAATGCAATTTGGCAACCGGCAATGTAATTAGCATGCCGAATATTACTTGAAATGTGAATTGGAACGAAATCGCCAATAGATAAGACCATTTTACAATTTGGGCCCAAGTTAGAAGCAGAGCCTAAGGTGTAAATTATCGATAGTCCATATCTCGGAAACTATAAGAGATAATGCAATTTGGCAACCGGCAATGTAATTAGCATGCCGAATATTACTTGGAATGTGAATTGCAACGAAATCGCCAATAGATAAGACCATTTTACAATTTGGGCCCAAGTTAGAAGCAGAGCCTAAGGTGTAAATAATCGATAGTCCATATCTCGGAAACTATAAGAGATAATGCAATTTGGCAACCGGCAATGTAATTAGCATGCCGAATATTACTTGGAATGTGAATTGGAACGAAATCGCCAATAGATAAGACCATTTTACAATTTGGGCCCAAGTTAGAAGCAGAGCCTAAGGTGTAAATTATTGATAGTCCATATCTCGGAAACTATAAGAGATAATGCAATTTCGCAACTGGCAATGTAATTAGCATGCCGAATATCACTTGGAATGTGAATTGGGACGAAATCGCCAATAGATAAGACCATTTTACAATTTGGGCCCAAGTTAGAAGCAGAGCCTAAGGTGTAAATTATCGATAGTCTATATCTCGGAAACTATAAGAGATAATGCAATTTGGCAACAGGCAATGTAATTAGCATGCCGAATATTACTTGGAATGTGAATTGGAACGAAATCGCCAATAGATAAGACCATTTTACAATTTGGGCCCAAGTTAGAAGCAGAGCCTAAGGTGTAAATTATCGATAGTCCATATCTCGGAAACTATAAGAGATAATGCAATTTGGCAACCGGCAATGTAATTAGCATGCCGAATATTACTTGGAATGTGAATTGGAACGAAATCGCCAAAAGATAAGACCATTTTACAATTTGGGCCCAAGTTAGAAGCAGAGCCTATGGTGTAAATTATCGATAGTCCATATCTCGGAAACTATAAGAGATAATGCAATTTGGCAACCGGCAATGTAATTAGCATGCCGAATATTACTTGGAGTGTGAATTGGAACGAAATCGCCAATAGATAAGACCATTTTACAATTTGGGCCCAAGTTAGAAGCAGAGCCTAAGGTGTAAATTATCGATAGTCCATATCTCGGAAACTATAAGAGATAATGCAATTTGGCAACCGGCAATGTAATTAGCATGCCGAATATTACTTGGAATATGAATTGGAACGAAATCGCCAATAGATAAGATCATTTTACAATTTGGGCCCAAGTTAGAAGCAGAGCCTAAGGTGTAAATTATCGATAGTCCATATCTCGGAAACTATAAGAGATAATGCAATTTGGCAACCGGCAATGTAATTAGCATGCCGAATATTACTTGGAATGTGAATTGGAACGAAATCGCCAATAGATAAGGCCATTTTACAATTTGGGCCCAAGTTAGAAGCAGAGCCTAAGGTGTAAATTATCGATAGTCCATATCTCGGAAACTATAAGAGATAATGCAATTTGGCAACCGGCAATGTAATTAGCATGCCGAATATTACTTGGAATGTGAATTGGAACGAAATCGCCAATAGATAAGACCATTTTACAATTTGGGCCCAAGTTAGAAGCAGAGCTTAAGGTGTAAATTATTGATAGTCCATATCTCGGAAACTATAAGAGATAATGCAATTTCGCAACCGGCAATGTAATTAGCATGCCGAATATTACTTGGAGTGTGAATTGGAACGAAATCGCCAATAGGTAAGACCATTTTACAATTTGGGCCCAAGTTAGAAGCAGAGCCTAAGGTGTAAATTATCGATAGTCCATATCTCGGAAACTATAAGAGATAATGCAATTTGGCAACCGGCAATGTAATTATCATGCCGAATATTACTTGGAATGTGAATTGGAACGAAATCGCCAATAGATAAGACCATTTTACAATTTGGGCCCAAGTTAGAAGCAGAGCCTAAGGTGTAAATTATCGATAGTCCATATCTCGGAAACTATAAGAGATAATGCAATTTGGCAACCGGCAATGTAATTAGCATGCCGAATATTACTTGGAATGTGAATTGGAACGAAATCGCCAATAGATAAGACCATTTTACAATTTGGGCCCAAGTTAGAAGCAGAGCCTAAGGTGTAAATTATCGATAGTCCATATCTCGGAAACTATAAGAGATAATGCAATTTGGCAACCGGCAATGTAATTAGCATGCCGAATATTACTTGGAATGTGAATTGCAACGAAATCGCCAATAGATAAGACAATTTTACAATTTGGGCCCAAGTTAGAAGCAGAGCCTAAGGTGTAAATTATCGATAGTCCATATCTCGGAAACTATAAGAGATAATGCAATTTGGCAACCGGCAATGTAATTAGCATGCCGAATATTACTTGGAATGTGAATTGGAACGAAATCGCCAATAGATAAGACCATTTTACAATTTGGGCCCAAGTTAGAAGCAGAGCCTAAGGTGTAAATTATCGATAGTCCATATCTCGGAAACTATAAGAGATAATGCAATTTCGCAACCGGCAATGTAATTAGCATGCCGAATATCACTTGGAATGTGAATTGGGACGAAATCGCCAATAGATAAGACCATTTTACAATTTGGGCCCAAGTTAGAAGCAGAGCCTAAGGTGTAAATTATCGATAGTCCGTATCTCGGAAACTATAAGAGATAATGCAATTTGGCAACCGGCAATGTAATTAGCATGCCGAATATTACTTGGAATGTGAATTGGAACGAAATCGCCAATAGATAAGGCCATTTTACAATTTGGGCCCAAGTTAGAAGCAGAGCCTAAGGTGTAAATTATCGGTAGTCCATATCTCGGAAAATATAAGAGATAATGCAATTTGGCAACCGGCAATGTAATTAGCATGCCGAATATTACTTGGAATGTGAATTGGAACGAAATCGCCAATAGGTAAGACCATTTTACAATTTGGGCCCAAGTTAGAAGCAGAGCCTAAGGTGTAAATTATCGATAGTCCATATCTCGGAAACTATAAGAGATAATGCAATTTGGCAACCGGCAATGTAATTAGCATGCCGAATATTACTTGGAGTGTGAATTGGAACGAAATCGCCAATAGATAAGACCATTTTACAATTTGGGCCCAAGTTAGAAGCAGAGCCTAAGGTGTAAATTATCGATAGTCCATATCTCGGAAACTATAAGAGATAATGCAATTTGGCAACCGGCAATGTAATTAGCATGCCGAATATTACTTGGAATGTGAATTGGAACGAAATCGCCAATAGATAAGACCATTTTACAATTTGGGCCCAAGTTAGAAGCAGAGCCTAAGGTGTAAATTATCGATAGTCCATATCTCGGAAACTATAAGAGATAATGCAATTTGGCAACCGGCAATGTAATTAGCATGCCGAATATTACTTGGAATGTGAATTGGAACGAAATCGCCAATAGGTAAGACCATTTTACAATTTGGGCCCAAGTTAGAAGCAGAGCCTAAGGTGTAAATTATCGATAGTCCATATCTCGGAAACTATAAGAGATAATGCAATTTGGCAACCGGCAATGTAATTAGCATGCCGAATATTACTTGTAGTGTGAATTGGAACGAAATCGCCAATAGATAAGACCATTTTACAATTTGGGCCCAAGTTAGAAGCAGAGCCTAAGGTATAAATTATTGATAGTCCATATCTCGGAAACTATAAGAGATAATGCAATTTCGCAACCGGCAATGTAATTAGCATGCCGAATATCACTTGGAATGTGAATTGGGACGAAATCGCCAATAGATAAGACCATTTTACAATTTGGGCCCAAGTTAGAAGCTGAGCCTAAGGTGTAAATTATCGATAGTCCATATCTCGGAAACTATAAGAGATAATACAATTTGGCAACCGGCAATGTAATTAGCATGCCGAATATTACTTGGAGTGTGAATTGGAACGAAATCGCCAATAGATAAGACCATTTTACAATTTGGGCCCAAGTTAGAAGCAGAGCCTAAGGTGTAAATTATCGATAGTCCATATCTCGGAAACTATAAGAGATAATGCAATTTGGCAACCGGCAATGTAATTAGCATGCCGAATATTACTTGGAATATGAATTGGAACGAAATCGCCAATAGATAAGATCATTTTACAATTTGGGCCCAAGTTAGAAGCAGAGCCTAAGGTGTAAATTATCGATAGTCCATATCTCAGAAACTATAAGAGATAATGCAATTTGGCAACCGGCAATGTAATTAGCATGCCGAATATTACTTGGAATGTGAATTGGAACGAAATCGCCAATAGATAAGGCCATTTTACAATTTGGGCCCAAGTTAGAAGCAGAGCCTAAGGTGTAAATTATCGATAGTCCATATCTCGGAAACTATAAGAGATAATGCAATTTGGCAACCGGCAATGTAATTAGCATGCCGAATATTACTTGGAATGTGAATTGGAACGAAATCGCCAATAGATAAGACCATTTTACAATTTGGGCCCAAGTTAGAAGCAGAGCTTAAGGTGTAAATTATTGATAGTCCATATCTCGGAAACTATAAGAGATAATGCAATTTCGCAACCGGCAATGTAATTAGCATGCCGAATATTACTTGGAGTGTGAATTGGAACGAAATCGCCAATAGGTAAGACCATTTTACAATTTGGGCCCAAGTTAGAAGCAGAGCCTAAGGTGTAAATTATCGATAGTCCATATCTCGGAAACTATAAGAGATAATGCAATTTGGCAACCGGCAATGTAATTAGCATGCCGAATATTACTTGGAATGTGAATTGGAACGAAATCGCCAATAGATAAGACCATTTTACAATTTGGGCCCAAGTTAGAAGCAGAGCCTAAGGTGTAAATTATCGATAGTCCATATCTCGGAAACTATAAGAGATAATGCAATTTGGCAACCGGCAATGTAATTAGCATGCCGAATATTACTTGGAATGTGAATTGGAACGAAATCGCCAATAGATAAGACCATTTTACAATTTGGGCCCAAGTTAGAAGCAGAGCCTAAGGTGTAAATTATCGATAGTCCATATCTCGGAAACTATAAGAGATAATGCAATTTGGCAACCGGCAATGTAATTAGCATGCCGAATATTACTTGGAATGTGAATTGCAACGAAATCGCCAATAGATAAGACAATTTTACAATTTGGGCCCAAGTTAGAAGCAGAGCCTAAGGTGTAAATTATCGATAGTCCATATCTCGGAAACTATAAGAGATAATGCAATTTGGCAACCGGCAATGTAATTAGCATGCCGAATATTACTTGGAATGTGAATTGGAACGAAATCGCCAATAGATAAGACCATTTTACAATTTGGGCCCAAGTTAGAAGCAGAGCCTAAGGTGTAAATTATCGATAGTCCATATCTCGGAAACTATAAGAGATAATGCAATTTCGCAACCGGCAATGTAATTAGCATGCCGAATATCACTTGGAATGTGAATTGGGACGAAATCGCCAATAGATAAGACCATTTTACAATTTGGGCCCAAGTTAGAAGCAGAGCCTAAGGTGTAAATTATCGATAGTCCGTATCTCGGAAACTATAAGAGATAATGCAATTTGGCAACCGGCAATGTAATTAGCATGCCGAATATTACTTGGAATGTGAATTGGAACGAAATCGCCAATAGATAAGGCCATTTTACAATTTGGGCCCAAGTTAGAAGCAGAGCCTAAGGTGTAAATTATCGGTAGTCCATATCTCGGAAAATATAAGAGATAATGCAATTTGGCAACCGGCAATGTAATTAGCATGCCGAATATTACTTGGAATGTGAATTGGAACGAAATCGCCAATAGGTAAGACCATTTTACAATTTGGGCCCAAGTTAGAAGCAGAGCCTAAGGTGTAAATTATCGATAGTCCATATCTCGGAAACTATAAGAGATAATGCAATTTGGCAACCGGCAATGTAATTAGCATGCCGAATATTACTTGGAGTGTGAATTGGAACGAAATCGCCAATAGATAAGACCATTTTACAATTTGGGCCCAAGTTAGAAGCAGAGCCTAAGGTGTAAATTATCGATAGTCCATATCTCGGAAACTATAAGAGATAATGCAATTTGGCAACCGGCAATGTAATTAGCATGCCGAATATTACTTGGAATGTGAATTGGAACGAAATCGCCAATAGATAAGACCATTTTACAATTTGGGCCCAAGTTAGAAGCAGAGCCTAAGGTGTAAATTATCGATAGTCCATATCTCGGAAACTATAAGAGATAATGCAATTTGGCAACCGGCAATGTAATTAGCATGCCGAATATTACTTGGAATGTGAATTGGAACGAAATCGCCAATAGGTAAGACCATTTTACAATTTGGGCCCAAGTTAGAAGCAGAGCCTAAGGTGTAAATTATCGATAGTCCATATCTCGGAAACTATAAGAGATAATGCAATTTGGCAACCGGCAATGTAATTAGCATGCCGAATATTACTTGTAGTGTGAATTGGAACGAAATCGCCAATAGATAAGACCATTTTACAATTTGGGCCCAAGTTAGAAGCAGAGCCTAAGGTATAAATTATTGATAGTCCATATCTCGGAAACTATAAGAGATAATGCAATTTCGCAACCGGCAATGTAATTAGCATGCCGAATATCACTTGGAATGTGAATTGGGACGAAATCGCCAATAGATAAGACCATTTTACAATTTGGGCCCAAGTTAGAAGCTGAGCCTAAGGTGTAAATTATCGATAGTCCATATCTCGGAAACTATAAGAGATAATACAATTTGGCAACCGGCAATGTAATTAGCATGCCGAATATTACTTGGAATGTGAATTGGAACGAAATCGCCAATAGATAAGACCATTTTACAATTTGGGCCCAAGTTAGAAGCAGAGCCTAAGGTGTAAATTATCGATAGTCCATATCTCGGAAACTATAAGAGATAATGCAATTTGGCAACCGGCAATGTAATTAGCATGCCGAATATTACTTGGAATGTGAATTGGAACGAAATCGCCAATAGATAAGACCATTTTACAATTTGGGCCCAAGTTAGAAGCAGAGCCTATGGTGTAAATTATCGATAGTCCATATCTCGGAAACTATAAGAGATAATGCAATTTGGCAACCGGCAGTGTAATTAGCATGCCGAATATTACTTGGAATGTGAATTGGAACGAAATCGCCAACAGGTAAGTCCATTTTACAATTTGGTCCGAAGTTAGAAGCAGAGCCTAAGGTGTAAATTATCGATAGTCCATATCTCGGAAACTATAAGAGATAATACAATTTGGCAACCGGCAATGTAATTAGCATGCCGAATATTACTTGGAATGTGAATTGGAACGAAATCGCCAATAGATAAGACCATTTTACAATTTGGGCCCAAGTTAGAAGCAGAGCCTAAGGTGTAAATTATCGATAGTCCATATCTCGGAAACTATAAGAGATAATGCAATTTGGCAACCGGCAATGTAATTAGCATGCCGAATATCACTTGGAATGTGAATTGGGACGAAATCGCCAATAGATAAGACCATTTTACAATTTGGGCCCAAGTTAGAAGCTGAGCCTAAGGTGTAAATTATCGATAGTCCATATCTCGGAAACTATAAGAGATAATACAATTTGGCAACCGGCAATGTAATTAGCATGCCGAATATTACTTGGAATGTGAATTGGAACGAAATCGCCAATAGATAAGACCATTTTACAATTTGGGCCCAAGTTAGAAGCAGAGCCTAAGGTGTAAATTATCGATAGTCCATATCTCGGAAACTATAAGAGATAATGCAATTTGGCAACCGGCAATGTAATTAGCATGCCGAATATTACTTGGAATGTGAATTGGAACGAAATCGCCAATAGATAAGACCATTTTACAATTTGGGCCCAAGTTAGAAGCAGAGCCTAAGGTGTAAATTATCGATAGTCCATATCTCGGAAACTATAAGAGATAATGCAATTTGGCAACCGGCAATGTAATTAGCATGCCGAATATTACTTGGAATGTGAATTGGAACGAAATCGCCAACAGGTAAGTCCATTTTACAATTTGGTCCGAAGTTAGAAGCAGAGCCTAAGGTGTAAATTATCGATAGTCCATATCTCGGAAACTATAAGAGATAATTCAATTTGGCAACCGGCAATGTAATTAGCATGCCGAATATTACTTGGAATGTGAATTGGAACGAAATCGCCAATAGATAAGACCATTTTACAATTTGGGCCCAAGTTAGAAGCAGAGCCTAAGGTGTAAATTATCGATAGTCCATATCTCGGAAACTATAAGAGATAATGCAATTTGGCAACCGGCAATGTAATTAGCATGCCGAATATTACTTGGAATGTGAATTGGAACGAAATCGCCAATAGATAAGACCATTTTACAATTTGGCCCCAAGTTAGAAGCAGAGCCTATGGTGTAAATTATCGATAGTCCATATCTCGGAAACTATAAGAGATAATGCAATTTGGCAACCGGCAATGTAATTAGCATGCCGAATATTACTTGGAATGTGAATTGGAACGAAATCGCCAATAGATAAGACCATTTTACAATTTGGGCCTAAGTTAGAAGCAGAGCCTATGGTGTAAATTATCGATAGTCCATATCTCGGAAACTATAAGAGATAATGCAATTTGGCAACCGGCAATGTAATTAGCATGCCGAATATTACTTGGAATGTGAATTGGAACGAAATCGCCAATAGATAAGACCATTTTACAATTTGGGCCCAAGTTAGAAGCAGAGCCTAAGGTGTAAATTATCGATAGTCCATATCTCGGAAACTATAAGAGATAATGCAATTTGGCAACCGGCAATGTAATTAGCATGCCGAATATTACTTGGAATGTGAATTGGAACGAAATCGCCAATAGATAAGACCATTTTACAATTTGGGCCCAAGTTAGAAGCAGAGCCTAAGGTGTAAATTATCGATAGTCCATATCTCGGAAACTATAAGAGATAATGCATTTTGGCAACCGGCAATGTAATTAGCATGCCGAATATTACTTGGAATGTGAATTGGAACGAAATCGCCAATAGATAAGACCATTTTACAATTTGGGCCCAAGTTAGAAGCAGAACCTAAGGTGTAAATTATTGATAGTCCATATCTCGGAAACTATAAGGGATAAAGCAATTTCGCAACCGGCAATGTAATTAGCATGCCGAATATCACTTGGAATGTGAATTGGGACGAAATCGCCAATAGATAAGACCATTTTACAATTTGGGCCCAAGTTAGAAGCAGAGCCTAAGGTGTAAATTATCAATAGTCCATATCTCGGAAACTATAAGAGATAATGCAATTTGGCAACCGGCAATGTAATTAGCATACCGAATATTACCTGGAATGTGAATTGGAACGAAATCGCCAATAGATAAGACCATTTTACAATTTGGGCCCAAGTTAGAAGCAGAGCCTAAGGTGTAAATTATCGATAGTCCATATCTCGGAAACTATAAGAGATAATGCAATTTGGCAACCGGCAATGTAATTAGCATGCCGAATATTACTTGGAATGTGAATTGGAACGAAATCGCCAACAGGTAAGTCCATTTTACAATTTGGTCCGAAGTTAGAAGCAGAGCCTAAGGTGTAAATTATCGATAGTCCATATCTCGGAAACTATAAGAGATAATTCAATTTGGCAACCGGCAATGTAATTAGCATGCCGAATATTACTTGGAATGTGAATTGGAACGAAATCGCCAATAGATAAGACCATTTTACAATTTGGGCCCAAGTTAGAAGCAGAACCTAAGGTGTAAATTATTGATAGTCCATATCTCGGAAACTATAAGGGATAAAGCAATTTCGCAACCGGCAATGTAATTAGCATGCCGAATATCACTTGGAATGTGAATTGGAACGAAATCGCCAATAGATAAGACCATTTTACAATTTGGGCCCAAGTTAGAAGCAGAGCCTAAGGTGTAAATTATCGATAGTCCATATCTCGGAAACTATAAGAGATAATGCATTTTGGCAACCGGCAATGTAATTAGCATGCCGAATATTACTTGGAATGTGAATTGCAACGAAATCGCCAATAGATAAGACAATTTTACAATTTGGTCCCACGTTAGAAGGAGAGCCTAAGGTGTAAATTATCGATAGTCCATATCTCGGAAACTATAAGAGATAATGCAATTTGGCAACCGGCAATGTAATTAGCATGCCGAATATTACTTGGAATGTGAATTGGAACGAAATCGCCAATAGATAAGACCATTTTACAATTTGGGCCCAAGTTAGAAGCAGAGCCTAAGGTGTAAATTATCGATAGTCCATATCTCGGAAACTATAAGAGATAATGCAATTTCGCAACCGGCAATGTAATTAGCATGCCGAATATCACTTGGAATGTGAATTGGGACGAAATCGCCAATAGATAAGACCATTTTACAATTTGGGCCCAAGTTAGAAGCAGAGCCTAAGGTGTAAATTATCGATAGTCCGTATCTCGGAAACTATAAGAGATAATGCAATTTGGCAACCGGCAATGTAATTAGCATGCCGAATATTACTTGGAATGTGAATTGGAACGAAATCGCCAATAGATAAGGCCATTTTACAATTTGGGCCCAAGTTAGAAGCAGAGCCTAAGGTGTAAATTATCGGTAGTCCATATCTCGGAAAATATAAGAGATAATGCAATTTGGCAACCGGCAATGTAATTAGCATGCCGAATATTACTTGGAATGTGAATTGGAACGAAATCGCCAATAGGTAAGACCATTTTACAATTTGGGCCCAAGTTAGAAGCAGAGCCTAAGGTGTAAATTATCGATAGTCCATATCTCGGAAACTATAAGAGATAATGCAATTTGGCAACCGGCAATGTAATTAGCATGCCGAATATTACTTGGAGTGTGAATTGGAACGAAATCGCCAATAGATAAGACCATTTTACAATTTGGGCCCCAAGTTAGAAGCAGAGCCTAAGGTGTAAATTATCGATAGTCCATATCTCGGAAACTATAAGAGATAATGCAATTTGGCAACCGGCAATGTAATTAGCATGCCGAATATTACTTGGAATGTGAATTGGAACGAAATCGCCAATAGATAAGACCATTTTACAATTTGGGCCCAAGTTAGAAGCAGAGCCTAAGGTGTAAATTATCGATAGTCCATATCTCGGAAACTATAAGAGATAATGCAATTTGGCAACCGGCAATGTAATTAGCATGCCGAATATTACTTGGAATGTGAATTGGAACGAAATCGCCAATAGGTAAGACCATTTTACAATTTGGGCCCAAGTTAGAAGCAGAGCCTAAGGTGTAAATTATCGATAGTCCATATCTCGGAAACTATAAGAGATAATGCAATTTGGCAACCGGCAATGTAATTAGCATGCCGAATATTACTTGTAGTGTGAATTGGAACGAAATCGCCAATAGATAAGACCATTTTACAATTTGGGCCCAAGTTAGAAGCAGAGCCTAAGGTATAAATTATTGATAGTCCATATCTCGGAAACTATAAGAGATAATGCAATTTCGCAACCGGCAATGTAATTAGCATGCCGAATATCACTTGGAATGTGAATTGGGACGAAATCGCCAATAGATAAGACCATTTTACAATTTGGGCCCAAGTTAGAAGCTGAGCCTAAGGTGTAAATTATCGATAGTCCATATCTCGGAAACTATAAGAGATAATACAATTTGGCAACCGGCAATGTAATTAGCATGCCGAATATTACTTGGAGTGTGAATTGGAACGAAATCGCCAATAGATAAGACCATTTTACAATTTGGGCCCAAGTTAGAAGCAGAGCCTAAGGTGTAAATTATCGATAGTCCATATCTCGGAAACTATAAGAGATAATGCAATTTGGCAACCGGCAATGTAATTAGCATGCCGAATATTACTTGGAATATGAATTGGAACGAAATCGCCAATAGATAAGATCATTTTACAATTTGGGCCCAAGTTAGAAGCAGAGCCTAAGGTGTAAATTATCGATAGTCCATATCTCAGAAACTATAAGAGATAATGCAATTTGGCAACCGGCAATGTAATTAGCATGCCGAATATTACTTGGAATGTGAATTGGAACGAAATCGCCAATAGATAAGGCCATTTTACAATTTGGGCCCAAGTTAGAAGCAGAGCCTAAGGTGTAAATTATCGATAGTCCATATCTCGGAAACTATAAGAGATAATGCAATTTGGCAACCGGCAATGTAATTAGCATGCCGAATATTACTTGGAATGTGAATTGGAACGAAATCGCCAATAGATAAGACCATTTTACAATTTGGGCCCAAGTTAGAAGCAGAGCTTAAGGTGTAAATTATTGATAGTCCATATCTCGGAAACTATAAGAGATAATGCAATTTCGCAACCGGCAATGTAATTAGCATGCCGAATATTACTTGGAGTGTGAATTGGAACGAAATCGCCAATAGGTAAGACCATTTTACAATTTGGGCCCAAGTTAGAAGCAGAGCCTAAGGTGTAAATTATCGATAGTCCATATCTCGGAAACTATAAGAGATAATGCAATTTGGCAACCGGCAATGTAATTAGCATGCCGAATATTACTTGGAATGTGAATTGGAACGAAATCGCCAATAGATAAGACCATTTTACAATTTGGGCCCAAGTTAGAAGCAGAGCCTAAGGTGTAAATTATCGATAGTCCATATCTCGGAAACTATAAGAGATAATGCAATTTGGCAACCGGCAATGTAATTAGCATGCCGAATATTACTTGGAATGTGAATTGGAACGAAATCGCCAATAGATAAGACCATTTTACAATTTGGGCCCAAGTTAGAAGCAGAGCCTAAGGTGTAAATTATCGATAGTCCATATCTCGGAAACTATAAGAGATAATGCAATTTGGCAACCGGCAATGTAATTAGCATGCCGAATATTACTTGGAATGTGAATTGCAACGAAATCGCCAATAGATAAGACAATTTTACAATTTGGGCCCAAGTTAGAAGCAGAGCCTAAGGTGTAAATTATCGATAGTCCATATCTCGGAAACTATAAGAGATAATGCAATTTGGCAACCGGCAATGTAATTAGCATGCCGAATATTACTTGGAATGTGAATTGGAACGAAATCGCCAATAGATAAGACCATTTTACAATTTGGGCCCAAGTTAGAAGCAGAGCCTAAGGTGTAAATTATCGATAGTCCATATCTCGGAAACTATAAGAGATAATGCAATTTCGCAACCGGCAATGTAATTAGCATGCCGAATATCACTTGGAATGTGAATTGGGACGAAATCGCCAATAGATAAGACCATTTTACAATTTGGGCCCAAGTTAGAAGCAGAGCCTAAGGTGTAAATTATCGATAGTCCGTATCTCGGAAACTATAAGAGATAATGCAATTTGGCAACCGGCAATGTAATTAGCATGCCGAATATTACTTGGAATGTGAATTGGAACGAAATCGCCAATAGATAAGGCCATTTTACAATTTGGGCCCAAGTTAGAAGCAGAGCCTAAGGTGTAAATTATCGGTAGTTCATATCTCGGAAAATATAAGAGATAATGCAATTTGGCAACCGGCAATGTAATTAGCATGCCGAATATTACTTGGAATGTGAATTGGAACGAAATCGCCAATAGGTAAGACCATTTTACAATTTGGGCCCAAGTTAGAAGCAGAGCCTAAGGTGTAAATTATCGATAGTCCATATCTCGGAAACTATAAGAGATAATGCAATTTGGCAACCGGCAATGTAATTAGCATGCCGAATATTACTTGGAGTGTGAATTGGAACGAAATCGCCAATAGATAAGACCATTTTACAATTTGGGCCCAAGTTAGAAGCAGAGCCTAAGGTGTAAATTATCGATAGTCCATATCTCGGAAACTATAAGAGATAATGCAATTTGGCAACCGGCAATGTAATTAGCATGCCGAATATTACTTGGAATGTGAATTGGAACGAAATCGCCAATAGATAAGACCATTTTACAATTTGGGCCCAAGTTAGAAGCAGAGCCTAAGGTGTAAATTATCGATAGTCCATATCTCGGAAACTATAAGAGATAATGCAATTTGGCAACCGGCAATGTAATTAGCATGCCGAATATTACTTGGAATGTGAATTGGAACGAAATCGCCAATAGGTAAGACCATTTTACAATTTGGGCCCAAGTTAGAAGCAGAGCCTAAGGTGTAAATTATCGATAGTCCATATCTCGGAAACTATAAGAGATAATGCAATTTGGCAACCGGCAATGT
This sequence comes from Rhynchophorus ferrugineus, assembly GCF_030347505.1. Classification (NCBI taxonomy): domain Eukaryota; kingdom Metazoa; phylum Arthropoda; class Insecta; order Coleoptera; family Curculionidae; genus Rhynchophorus; species Rhynchophorus ferrugineus. Next base: position 124,493 of record NW_027472945.1, on the reverse strand, counting down.
AATTAGCATGCCGAATATTACTTGTAGTGTGAATTGGAACGAAATCGCCAATAGATAAGACCATTTTACAATTTGGGCCCAAGTTAGAAGCAGAGCCTAAGGTATAAATTATTGATAGTCCATATCTCGGAAACTATAAGAGATAATGCAATTTCGCAACCGGCAATGTAATTAGCATGCCGAATATCACTTGGAATGTGAATTGGGACGAAATCGCCAATAGATAAGACCATTTTACAATTTGGGCCCAAGTTAGAAGCTGAGCCTAAGGTGTAAATTATCGATAGTCCATATCTCGGAAACTATAAGAGATAATACAATTTGGCAACCGGCAATGTAATTAGCATGCCGAATATTACTTGGAATGTGAATTGGAACGAAATCGCCAATAGATAAGACCATTTTACAATTTGGGCCCAAGTTAGAAGCAGAGCCTAAGGTGTAAATTATCGATAGTCCATATCTCGGAAACTATAAGAGATAATGCAATTTGGCAACCGGCAATGTAATTAGCATGCCGAATATTACTTGGAATGTGAATTGGAACGAAATCGCCAATAGATAAGACCATTTTACAATTTGGGCCCAAGTTAGAAGCAGAGCCTATGGTGTAAATTATCGATAGTCCATATCTCGGAAACTATAAGAGATAATGCAATTTGGCAACCGGCAGTGTAATTAGCATGCCGAATATTACTTGGAATGTGAATTGGAACGAAATCGCCAACAGGTAAGTCCATTTTACAATTTGGTCCGAAGTTAGAAGCAGAGCCTAAGGTGTAAATTATCGATAGTCCATATCTCGGAAACTATAAGAGATAATACAATTTGGCAACCGGCAATGTAATTAGCATGCCGAATATTACTTGGAATGTGAATTGGAACGAAATCGCCAATAGATAAGACCATTTTACAATTTGGGCCCAAGTTAGAAGCAGAGCCTAAGGTGTAAATTATCGATAGTCCATATCTCGGAAACTATAAGAGATAATGCAATTTGGCAACCGGCAATGTAATTAGCATGCCGAATATCACTTGGAATGTGAATTGGGACGAAATCGCCAATAGATAAGACCATTTTACAATTTGGGCCCAAGTTAGAAGCTGAGCCTAAGGTGTAAATTATCGATAGTCCATATCTCGGAAACTATAAGAGATAATACAATTTGGCAACCGGCAATGTAATTAGCATGCCGAATATTACTTGGAATGTGAATTGGAACGAAATCGCCAATAGATAAGACCATTTTACAATTTGGGCCCAAGTTAGAAGCAGAGCCTAAGGTGTAAATTATCGATAGTCCATATCTCGGAAACTATAAGAGATAATGCAATTTGGCAACCGGCAATGTAATTAGCATGCCGAATATTACTTGGAATGTGAATTGGAACGAAATCGCCAATAGATAAGACCATTTTACAATTTGGGCCCAAGTTAGAAGCAGAGCCTAAGGTGTAAATTATCGATAGTCCATATCTCGGAAACTATAAGAGATAATGCAATTTGGCAACCGGCAATGTAATTAGCATGCCGAATATTACTTGGAATGTGAATTGGAACGAAATCGCCAACAGGTAAGTCCATTTTACAATTTGGTCCGAAGTTAGAAGCAGAGCCTAAGGTGTAAATTATCGATAGTCCATATCTCGGAAACTATAAGAGATAATTCAATTTGGCAACCGGCAATGTAATTAGCATGCCGAATATTACTTGGAATGTGAATTGGAACGAAATCGCCAATAGATAAGACCATTTTACAATTTGGGCCCAAGTTAGAAGCAGAGCCTAAGGTGTAAATTATCGATAGTCCATATCTCGGAAACTATAAGAGATAATGCAATTTGGCAACCGGCAATGTAATTAGCATGCCGAATATTACTTGGAATGTGAATTGGAACGAAATCGCCAATAGATAAGACCATTTTACAATTTGGCCCCAAGTTAGAAGCAGAGCCTATGGTGTAAATTATCGATAGTCCATATCTCGGAAACTATAAGAGATAATGCAATTTGGCAACCGGCAATGTAATTAGCATGCCGAATATTACTTGGAATGTGAATTGGAACGAAATCGCCAATAGATAAGACCATTTTACAATTTGGGCCCAAGTTAGAAGCAGAGCCTAAGGTGTAAATTATCGATAGTCCATATCTCGGAAACTATAAGAGATAATGCAATTTGGCAACCGGCAATGTAATTAGCATGCCGAATATTACTTGGAATGTGAATTGGAACGAAATCGCCAATAGATAAGACCATTTTACAATTTGGGCCCAAGTTAGAAGCAGAGCCTAAGGTGTAAATTATCGATAGTCCATATCTCGGAAACTATAAGAGATAATGCATTTTGGCAACCGGCAATGTAATTAGCATGCCGAATATTACTTGGAATGTGAATTGGAACGAAATCGCCAATAGATAAGACCATTTTACAATTTGGGCCCAAGTTAGAAGCAGAACCTAAGGTGTAAATTATTGATAGTCCATATCTCGGAAACTATAAGGGATAAAGCAATTTCGCAACCGGCAATGTAATTAGCATGCCGAATATCACTTGGAATGTGAATTGGGACGAAATCGCCAATAGATAAGACCATTTTACAATTTGGGCCCAAGTTAGAAGCAGAGCCTAAGGTGTAAATTATCAATAGTCCATATCTCGGAAACTATAAGAGATAATGCAATTTGGCAACCGGCAATGTAATTAGCATACCGAATATTACCTGGAATGTGAATTGGAACGAAATCGCCAATAGATAAGACCATTTTACAATTTGGGCCCAAGTTAGAAGCAGAGCCTAAGGTGTAAATTATCGATAGTCCATATCTCGGAAACTATAAGAGATAATGCAATTTGGCAACCGGCAATGTAATTAGCATGCCGAATATTACTTGGAATGTGAATTGGAACGAAATCGCCAACAGGTAAGTCCATTTTACAATTTGGTCCGAAGTTAGAAGCAGAGCCTAAGGTGTAAATTATCGATAGTCCATATCTCGGAAACTATAAGAGATAATTCAATTTGGCAACCGGCAATGTAATTAGCATGCCGAATATTACTTGGAATGTGAATTGGAACGAAATCGCCAATAGATAAGACCATTTTACAATTTGGGCCCAAGTTAGAAGCAGAACCTAAGGTGTAAATTATTGATAGTCCATATCTCGGAAACTATAAGGGATAAAGCAATTTCGCAACCGGCAATGTAATTAGCATGCCGAATATCACTTGGAATGTGAATTGGGACGAAATCGCCAATAGATAAGACCATTTTACAATTTGGGCCCAAGTTAGAAGCAGAGCCTAAGGTGTAAATTATCAATAGTCCATATCTCGGAAACTATAAGAGATAATGCAATTTGGCAACCGGCAATGTAATTAGCATACCGAATATTACCTGGAATGTGAATTGGAACGAAATCGCCAATAGATAAGACCATTTTACAATTTGGGCCCAAGTTAGAAGCAGAGCCTAAGGTGTAAATTATCGATAGTCCATATCTCGGAAACTATAAGAGATAATGCAATTTGGCAACCGGCAATGTAATTAGCATGCCGAATATTACTTGGAATGTGAATTGGAACGAAATCGCCAACAGGTAAGTCCATTTTACAATTTGGTCCGAAGTTAGAAGCAGAGCCTAAGGTGTAAATTATCGATAGTCCATATCTCGGAAACTATAAGAGATAATTCAATTTGGCAACCGGCAATGTAATTAGCATGCCGAATATTACTTGGAATGTGAATTGGAACGAAATCGCCAATAGATAAGACCATTTTACAATTTGGGCCCAAGTTAGAAGCAGAGCCTAAGGTGTAAATTATCGATAGTCCATATCTCGGAAACTATAAGAGATAATGCAATTTGGCAACCGGCAATGTAATTAGCATGCCGAATATTACTTGGAATGTGAATTGGAACGAAATCGCCAATAGATAAGACCATTTTACAATTTGGCCCCAAGTTAGAAGCAGAGCCTATGGTGTAAATTATCGATAGTCCATATCTCGGAAACTATAAGAGATAATGCAATTTGGCAACCGGCAATGTAATTAGCATGCCGAATATTACTTGGAATGTGAATTGGAACGAAATCGCCAATAGATAAGACCATTTTACAATTTGGGCCCAAGTTAGAAGCAGAGCCTATGGTGTAAATTATCGATAGTCCATATCTCGGAAACTATAAGAGATAATGCAATTTGGCAACCGGCAATGTAATTAGCATGCCGAATATTACTTGGAATGTGAATTGGAACGAAATCGCCAATAGATAAGACCATTTTACAATTTGGGCCCAAGTTAGAAGCAGAGCCTAAGGTGTAAATTATCGATAGTCCATATCTCGGAAACTATAAGAGATAATGCAATTTGGCAACCGGCAATGTAATTAGCATGCCGAATATTACTTGGAATGTGAATTGGAACGAAATCGCCAATAGATAAGACCATTTTACAATTTGGGCCCAAGTTAGAAGCAGAGCCTAAGGTGTAAATTATCGATAGTCCATATCTCGGAAACTATAAGAGATAATGCATTTTGGCAACCGGCAATGTAATTAGCATGCCGAATATTACTTGGAATGTGAATTGGAACGAAATCGCCAATAGATAAGACCATTTTACAATTTGGGCCCAAGTTAGAAGCAGAACCTAAGGTGTAAATTATTGATAGTCCATATCTCGGAAACTATAAGGGATAAAGCAATTTCGCAACCGGCAATGTAATTAGCATGCCGAATATCACTTGGAATGTGAATTGGGACGAAATCGCCAATAGATAAGACCATTTTACAATTTGGGCCCAAGTTAGAAGCAGAGCCTAAGGTGTAAATTATCAATAGTCCATATCTCGGAAACTATAAGAGATAATGCAATTTGGCAACCGGCAATGTAATTAGCATACCGAATATTACCTGGAATGTGAATTGGAACGAAATCGCCAATAGATAAGACCATTTTACAATTTGGGCCCAAGTTAGAAGCAGAGCCTAAGGTGTAAATTATCGATAGTCCATATCTCGGAAACTATAAGAGATAATGCAATTTGGCAACCGGCAATTTAATTAGCATGCCGAATATTACTTGGAATGTGAATTGGAACGAAATCGCCAATAGATAAGACCATTTTACAATTTGGCCCCAAGTTAGAAGCAGAGCCTATGGTGTAAATTATCGATAGTCCATATCTCGGAAACTATAAGAGATAATGCAATTTGGCAACCGGCAATGTAATTAGCATGCCGAATATTACTTGGAATGTGAATTGGAACGAAATCGCCAATAGATAAGACCATTTTACAATTTGGGCCCAAGTTAGAAGCAGAGCCTATGGTGTAAATTATCGATAGTCCATATCTCGGAAACTATAAGAGATAATGCAATTTGGCAACCGGCAATGTAATTAGCATGCCGAATATTACTTGGAATGTGAATTGGAACGAAATCGCCAATAGATAAGACCATTTTACAATTTGGGCCCAAGTTAGAAGCAGAGCCTAAGGTGTAAATTATCGATAGTCCATATCTCGGAAACTATAAGAGATAATGCAATTTGGCAACCGGCAATGTAATTAGCATGCCGAATATTACTTGGAATGTGAATTGGAACGAAATCGCCAATAGATAAGACCATTTTACAATTTGGGCCCAAGTTAGAAGCAGAGCCTAAGGTGTAAATTATCGATAGTCCATATCTCGGAAACTATAAGAGATAATGCATTTTGGCAACCGGCAATGTAATTAGCATGCCGAATATTACTTGGAATGTGAATTGGAACGAAATCGCCAATAGATAAGACCATTTTACAATTTGGGCCCAAGTTAGAAGCAGAACCTAAGGTGTAAATTATTGATAGTCCATATCTCGGAAACTATAAGGGATAATGCAATTTCGCAACCGGCAATGTAATTAGCATGCCGAATATCACTTGGAATGTGAATTGGGACGAAATCGCCAATAGATAAGACCATTTTACAATTTGGGCCCAAGTTAGAAGCAGAGCCTAAGGTGTAAATTATCAATAGTCCATATCTCGGAAACTATAAGAGATAATGCAATTTGGCAACCGGCAATGTAATTAGCATACCGAATATTACTTGGAATGTGAATTGGAACGAAATCGCCAATAGATAAGACCATTTTACAATTTGGGCCCAAGTTAGAAGCAGAGCCTAAGGTGTAAATTATCGATAGTCCATATCTCGGAAACTATAAGAGATAATGCAATTTGGCAACCGGCAATGTAATTAGCATGCCGAATATTACTTGGAATGTGAATTGGAACGAAGTCGCCAATAGATAAGACCATTTTACAATTTGGGCCCAAGTTAGAAGCAGAGCCTAAGGTGTAAATTATCGATAGTCCATATCTCGGAAACTATAAGAGATAATGCAATTTGGCAATCGGCAATGTAATTAGCATGCCGAATATTACTTGGAATGTGAATTGGAACGAAATCGCCAATAGGTAAGACCATTTTACAATTTGGGCCCAAGTTAGAAGCAGAGCCTAAGGTGTAAATTATCGATAGTCCATATCTCGGAAACTATAAGAGATAATTCAATTTGGCAACCGGCAATGTAATTAGCATGCCGAATATTACTTGGAATGTGAATTGGAACAAAATCGCCAATAGATAAGACCATTTTACAATTTGGGCCCAAGTTAGAAGCAGAGCCTAAGGTGTAAATTATCGATAGTTCATATCTCGGAAACTATAAGAGATAATGTAATTTGGCAACCGGCAATGTAATTAGCATGCCGAATAATACTTGGAATGTGAATTGGAACGAAATCGCCAATAGATAAGACCATTTTACAATTTGGGAGCAAGTTAGAAGCAGAGCCTAAGGTGTAAATTATCGATAGTCCATATCTCGGAAACTATAAGAGATAATGCAATTTGGCAACCGGCAATGTAATTAGCATGCCGAATATTACTTGGAATGTGAATTGGAACGATATCGCCAATAGATAAGACCATTTTACAATTTGGGCCCAAGTTAGAAGCAGAGCATATGGTGTAAATTATCGATAGTCCATATCTCGGAAACTATAAGAGAAAATGCAATTTGGCAACCGGCAATGTAATTAGCATGCCGAATATTACTTGGAATGTGAATTGGAACGAAATCGCCAATAGATAAGATCATTTTACAATTTGGGCCCAAGTTAGAAGCAGAGCCTAAGGTGTAAATTATCGATAGTCCATATCTCGGAAACTATAAGAGATAATGCAATTTGGCAACCGGCAATGCAATTAGCATGCCGAATATTACTTGGAATGTGAATTGGAACGAAATCGCCAATAGATAAGACCATTTTACAATTTGGGCCCAAGTTAGAAGCAGAGCCTAAGGTGTAAATTATCGATAGTCCATATCTCGGAAACTATAAGAGATAATGCAATTTGGCAACCGGTAATGTAATTAGCATGCCGAATATTACTTGGAATGTGAATTGGAACGAAATCGCCAATAGATAAGACCATTTTACAATTTGGGCCCAAGTTAGAAGCAGAGCCTAAGGTGTAAATTATTGATAGTCCATATCTCGGAAACTATAAGAGATAATGCAATTTCGCAACCGGCAATGTAATTAGCATGCCGAATATCACTTGGAATGTGAATTGGGACGAAATCGCCAATAGATAAGACCATTTTACAATTTGGGTACAAGTTAGAAGCAGAGCCTAAAGTGTAAATTATCGATAGTCCATATCTCGGAAACTATAAGAGATAATGCAATTTAGCAACCGGCAATGTAATTAGCATGCCGAATATTACTTGGTCTATGAATTGGAACGAAATCGCCAATAGATAAGACCATTTTACAATTTGGGCCCAAGTTAGAAGCAGAGCCTAAGGTGTAAATTATCGATAGTCCATATCTCGGAAACTATAAGAGATAATGCAACTTGGCAACCGGCAATGTAATTAGCATGCGGAATATTACTTGGAATGTGAATTGGAACGAAATCGCCAATAGATAAGACCATTTTACAATTTGGGCCCAAGTTAGAAGCAGAGCCTAAGGTGTAAATTATCGATAGTCCATATCTCGGAAACTATAAGAGATAATGCAATTTCGCAACCGGCAATGTAATTAGCATGCCGAATATTACTTGGAGTGTGAATTGGAACGAAATCGCCAATAGATAAGACCATTTTACAATTTGGGCCCAAGTTAGAAGCAGAGCCTAAGGTGTAAATTATCGATAGTCCATATCTCGGAAACTATAAGAGATAATGCAATTTGGCAACCGGCAATGTAATTAGCATGCCGAATATTACTTGGAATGTGAATTGGAACGAAATCGCCAATAGATAAGACCATTTTACAATTTGGGCCCAAGTTAGAAGCAGAGCCTAAGGTGTAAATTATCGATAGTCCATATCTCGGAAACTATAAGAGATAATGCAATTTGGCAACCGGCAATGTAATTAGCATGCCGAATATTACTTGGAATGTGAATTGCAACGAAATCGCCAATAGATAAGACCATTTTACAATTTGGGCCCAAGTTAGAAGCAGAGCCTAAGGTGTAAATAATCGATAGTCCATATCTCGGAAACTATAAGAGATAATGCAATTTGGCAACCGGCAATGTAATTAGCATGCCGAATATTACTTGGAATGTGAATTGGAACGAAATCGCCAATAGATAAGACCATTTTACAATTTGGGCCCAAGTTAGAAGCAGAGCCTAAGGTGTAAATTATTGATAGTCCATATCTCGGAAACTATAAGAGATAATGCAATTTCGCAACTGGCAATGTAATTAGCATGCCGAATATCACTTGGAATGTGAATTGGGACGAAATCGCCAATAGATAAGACCATTTTACAATTTGGGCCCAAGTTAGAAGCAGAGCCTAAGGTGTAAATTATCGATAGTCTATATCTCGGAAACTATAAGAGATAATGCAATTTGGCAACCGGCAATGTAATTAGCATGCCGAATATTACTTGGAATGTGAATTGGAACGAAATCGCCAATAGATAAGACCATTTTACAATTTGGGCCCAAGTTAGAAGCAGAGCCTAAGGTGTAAATTATCGATAGTCCATATCTCGGAAACTATAAGAGATAATGCAATTTGGCAACCGGCAATGTAATTAGCATGCCGAATATTACTTGGAATGTGAATTGGAACGAAATCGCCAAAAGATAAGACCATTTTACAATTTGGGCCCAAGTTAGAAGCAGAGCCTATGGTGTAAATTATCGATAGTCCATATCTCGGAAACTATAAGAGATAATGCAATTTGGCAACCGGCAATGTAATTTGCATGCCGAATATTACTTGGAGTGTGAATTGGAACGAAATCGCCAATAGATAAGACCATTTTACAATTTGGGCCCAAGTTAGAAGCAGAGCCTAAGGTGTAAATTATCGATAGTCCATATCTCGGAAACTATAAGAGATAATGCAATTTGGCAACCGGCAATGTAATTAGCATGCCGAATATTACTTGGAATGTGAATTGGAACGAAATCGCCAATAGATAAGATCATTTTACAATTTGGGCCCAAGTTAGAAGCAGAGCCTAAGGTGTAAATTATCGATAGTCCATATCTCGGAAACTATAAGAGATAATGCAATTTGGCAACCGGCAATGTAATTAGCATGCCGAATATTACTTGGAATGTGAATTGGAACGAAATCGCCAATAGATAAGGCCATTTTACAATTTGGGCCCAAGTTAGAAGCAGAGCCTAAGGTGTAAATTATCGATAGTCCATATCTCGGAAACTATAAGAGATAATGCAATTTGGCAACCGGCAATGTAATTAGCATGCCGAATATTACTTGGAATGTGAATTGGAACGAAATCGCCAATAGATAAGACCATTTTACAATTTGGGCCCAAGTTAGAAGCAGAGCTTAAGGTGTAAATTATTGATAGTCCATATCTCGGAAACTATAAGAGATAATGCAATTTCGCAACCGGCAATGTAATTAGCATGCCGAATATTACTTGGAGTGTGAATTGGAACGAAATCGCCAATAGGTAAGACCATTTTACAATTTGGGCCCAAGTTAGAAGCAGAGCCTAAGGTGTAAATTATCGATAGTCCATATCTCGGAAACTATAAGAGATAATGCAATTTGGCAACCGGCAATGTAATTAGCATGCCGAATATTACTTGGAATGTGAATTGGAACGAAATCGCCAATAGATAAGACCATTTTACAATTTGGGCCCAAGTTAGAAGCAGAGCCTAAGGTGTAAATTATCGATAGTCCATATCTCGGAAACTATAAGAGATAATGCAATTTGGCAACCGGCAATGTAATTAGCATGCCGAATATTACTTGGAATGTGAATTGGAACGAAATCGCCAATAGATAAGACCATTTTACAATTTGGGCCCAAGTTAGAAGCAGAGCCTAAGGTGTAAATTATCGATAGTCCATATCTCGGAAACTATAAGAGATAATGCAATTTGGCAACCGGCAATGTAATTAGCATGCCGAATATTACTTGGAATGTGAATTGCAACGAAATCGCCAATAGATAAGACAATTTTACAATTTGGGCCCAAGTTAGAAGCAGAGCCTAAGGTGTAAATTATCGATAGTCCATATCTCGGAAACTATAAGAGATAATGCAATTTGGCAACCGGCAATGTAATTAGCATGCCGAATATTACTTGGAATGTGAATTGGAACGAAATCGCCAATAGATAAGACCATTTTACAATTTGGGCCCAAGTTAGAAGCAGAGCCTAAGGTGTAAATTATCGATAGTCCATATCTCGGAAACTATAAGAGATAATGCAATTTCGCAACCGGCAATGTAATTAGCATGCCGAATATCACTTGGAATGTGAATTGGGACGAAATCGCCAATAGATAAGACCATTTTACAATTTGGGCCCAAGTTAGAAGCAGAGCCTAAGGTGTAAATTATCGATAGTCCGTATCTCGGAAACTATAAGAGATAATGCAATTTGGCAACCGGCAATGTAATTAGCATGCCGAATATTACTTGGAATGTGAATTGGAACGAAATCGCCAATAGATAAGGCCATTTTACAATTTGGGCCCAAGTTAGAAGCAGAGCCTAAGGTGTAAATTATCGGTAGTCCATATCTCGGAAAATATAAGAGATAATGCAATTTGGCAACCGGCAATGTAATTAGCATGCCGAATATTACTTGGAATGTGAATTGGAACGAAATCGCCAATAGGTAAGACCATTTTACAATTTGGGCCCAAGTTAGAAGCAGAGCCTAAGGTGTAAATTATCGATAGTCCATATCTCGGAAACTATAAGAGATAATGCAATTTGGCAACCGGCAATGTAATTAGCATGCCGAATATTACTTGGAGTGTGAATTGGAACGAAATCGCCAATAGATAAGACCATTTTACAATTTGGGCCCAAGTTAGAAGCAGAACCTAAGGTGTAAATTATCGATAGTCCATATCTCGGAAACTATAAGAGATAATGCAATTTGGCAACCGGCAATGTAATTAGCATGCCGAATATTACTTGGAATGTGAATTGGAACGAAATCGCCAATAGATAAGACCATTTTACAATTTGGGCCCAAGTTAGAAGCAGAGCCTAAGGTGTAAATTATCGATAGCCCATATCTCGGAAACTATAAGAGATAATGCAATTTGGCAACCGGCAATGTAATTAGCATGCCGAATATTACTTGGAATGTGAATTGGAACGAAATCGCCAATAGGTAAGACCATTTTACAATTTGGGCCCAAGTTAGAAGCAGAGCCTAAGGTGTAAATTATCGATAGTCCATATCTCGGAAACTATAAGAGATAATGCAATTTGGCAACCGGCAATGTAATTAGCATGCCGAATATTACTTGGAGTGTGAATTGGAACGAAATCGCCAATAGATAAGACCATTTTACAATTTGGGCCCAAGTTAGAAGCAGAGCCTAAGGTGTAAATTATCGATAGTCCATATCTCGGAAACTATAAGAGATAATGCAATTTGGCAACCGGCAATGTAATTAGCATGCCGAATATTACTTGGAATGTGAATTGGAACGAAATCGCCAATAGATAAGACCATTTTACAATTTGGGCCCAAGTTAGAAGCAGAGCCTAAGGTGTAAATTATTGATAGTCCATATCTCGGAAACTATAAGAGATAATGCAATTTCGCAACCGGCAATGTAATTAGCATGCCGAATATCACTTGGAATATGAATTGGGACGAAATCGCCAATAGATAAGACCATTTTACAATTTGGACCCAAGTTAGAAGCAGAGCCTAAGGTGTAAATTATCGATAGTCCATATCTCGGAAACTATAAGAGATAATGCAATTTGGCAACCGGCAATGTAATTAGCATGCCGAATATTACTTGGAATGTGAATTGGAACGAAATCGCCAATATATAAGACCATTTTACAATTTGGGCCCAAGTTAGAAGCAGAGCCTAAGGTGTAAATTATCGATAGTCCATATCTCGGAAACTATAAGAGATAATGCAATTTGGCAACCGGCAATGTAATTAGCATGCCGAATATTACTTGGAATGTGAATTGGAACGAAATCGCCAATAGATAAGACCATTTTACAATTTGGGCCCAAGTTAGAAGCAGAGCCTATGGTGTAAATTATCGATAGTCCATATCTCGGAAAATATAAGAGATAATGCAATTTGGCAACCGGCAATGTAATTAGCATGCCGAATATTACTTGGAATGTGAATTGGAACGAAATCGCCAATAGATAAGACCATTTTACAATTTGGGCCCAAGTTAGAAGCAGAGCCTAAGGTGTAAATTATCGATAGTCCATATCTCGGAAACTATAAGAGATAATGCAATTTGGCAACCGGCAATATAATTAGCATGCCGAATATTACTTGGAATGTGAATTGGAACGAAATCGCCAATAGATAAGACCATTTTACAATTTGGGCCCAAATTAGAAGCAGAGCCTAAGGTGTAAATTATCGATAGTCCATATCTCGGAAACTATAAGAGATAATGCAATTTGGCAACCGGCAATATAATTAGCATGCCGAATATTACTTGGAATGTGAATTGGAACGAAATCGCCAATAGATAAGACCATTTTACAATTTGGGCCCAAGTTAGAAGCAGAGCCTAAGGTGTAAATTATCGATAGTCCATATCTCGGAAACTATAAGAGATAATGCAATTTGGCAACCGGCAATGTAATTAGCATGCCGAATATTACTTGGAATGTGAATTGGAACAAAATCGCCAATAGATAAGACCATTTTACAATTTGGGCCCAAGTTAGAAGCAGAGCCTAAGGTGTAAATTATCGATAGTCCATATCTCGGAAACTATAAGAGATAATGCAATTTGGCAACCGGCAATGTAATTAGCATGCCGAATATTACTTGGAATGTGAATTGGAACGAAATCGCCAATAGATAAGACCATTTTACAATTTGGGCCCAAGTTAGAAGCAGAGCCTAAGGTGTAAATTATTGATAGTCCATATCTCGGAAACTATAAGAGATAATGCAATTTCGCAACCGGCAATGTAATTAGCATGCCGAATATCACTTGGAATATGAATTGGGACGAAATCGCCAATAGATAAGACCATTTTACAATTTGGGCCCAAGTTAGAAGCAGAGCCTAAGGTGTAAATTATCGATAGTCCATATCTCGGAAACTATAAGAGATAATGCAATTTGGCAACCGGCAATGTAATTAGCATGCCGAATATTACTTGGAATGTGAATTGGAACGAAATCGCCAATAGATAAGACCATTTTACAATTTGGGCCCAAGTTAGAAGCAGAGCCTAAGGTGTAAATTATTGATAGTCCATATCTCGGAAACTATAAGAGATAATGCAATTTCGCAACCGGCAATGTAATTAGCATGCCGAATATTACTTGGAGTGTGAATTGGAACGAAATCGCCAATAGGTAAGACCATTTTACAATTTGGGCCCAAGTTAGAAGCAGAGCCTAAGGTGTAAATTATCGATAGTCCATATCTCGGAAACTATAAGAGATAATGCAATTTGGCAACCGGCAATGTAATTAGCATGCCGAATATTACTTGGAATGTGAATTGGAACGAAATCGCCAATAGATAAGACCATTTTACAATTTGGGCCCAAGTTAGAAGCAGAGCCTAAGGTGTAAATTATCGATAGTCCATATCTCGGAAACTATAAGAGATCGATGGACGAACCTATGCAATTTGGCAACCGGCAATGTAATTAGCATGCCGAATATTACTTGGAATGTGAATTGGAACGAAATCGCCAATAGATAAGACCATTTTACAATTTGGGCCCAAGTTAGAAGCAGAGCCTAAGGTGTAAATTATCGATAGTCCATATCTCGGAAACTATAAGAGATAATGCAATTTGGCAACCGGCAATGTAATTAGCATGCCGAATATTACTTGGAATGTGAATTGCAACGAAATCGCCAATAGATAAGACAATTTTACAATTTGGGCCCAAGTTAGAAGCAGAGCCTAAGGTGTAAATTATCGATAGTCCATATCTCGGAAACTATAAGAGATAATGCAATTTGGCAACCGGCAATGTAATTAGCATGCCGAATATTACTTGGAATGTGAATTGGAACGAAATCGCCAATAGATAAGACCATTTTACAATTTGGGCCCAAGTTAGAAGCAGAGCCTAAGGTGTAAATTATCGATAGTCCATATCTCGGAAACTATAAGAGATAATGCAATTTCGCAACTGGCAATGTAATTAGCATGCCGAATATCACTTGGAATGTGAATTGGGACGAAATCGCCAATAGATAAGACCATTTTACAATTTGGGCCCAAGTTAGAAGCAGAGCCTAAGGTGTAAATTATCGATAGTCCGTATCTCGGAAACTATAAGAGATAATGCAATTTGGCAACCGGCAATGTAATTAGCATGCCGAATATTACTTGGAATGTGAATTGGAACGAAATCGCCAATAGATAAGACCATTTTACAATTTGGGCCCAAGTTAGAAGCAGAGCCTAAGGTGTAAATTATCGGTAGTCCATATCTCGGAAAATATAAGAGATAATGCAATTTGGCAACCGGCAATGTAATTAGCATGCCGAATATTACTTGGAATGTGAATTGGAACGAAATCGCCAATAGGTAAGACCATTTTACAATTTGGGCCCAAGTTAGAAGCAGAGCCTAAGGTGTAAATTATCGATAGTCCATATCTCGGAAACTATAAGAGATAATGCAATTTAGCAACCGGCAATGTAATTAGCATGCCGAATATTACTTGGAGTGTGAATTGGAACGAAATCGCCAATAGATAAGACCATTTTACAATTTGGGCCCAAGTTAGAAGCAGAGCCTAAGGTGTAAATTATCGATAGTCCATATCTCGGAAACTATAAGAGATAATGCAATTTGGCAACCGGCAATGTAATTGCATGCCGAATATTACTTGGAATGTGAATTGGAACGAAATCGCCAATAGATAAGACCATTTTACAATTTGGGCCCAAGTTAGAAGCAGAGCCTAAGGTGTAAATTATCGATAGTCCATATCTCGGAAACTATAAGAGATAATGCAATTTGGCAACCGGCAATGTAATTAGCATGCCGAATATTACTTGGAATGTGAATTGGAACGAAATCGCCAATAGGTAAGACCATTTTACAATTTGGGCCCAAGTTAGAAGCAGAGCCTAAGGTGTAAATTATCGATAGTCCATATCTCGGAAACTATAAGAGATAATGCAATTTGGCAACCGGCAATGTAATTAGCATGCCGAATATTACTTGGAGTGTGAATTGGAACGAAATCGCCAATAGATAAGACCATTTTACAATTTGGGCCCAAGTTAGAAGCAGAGCCTAAGGTGTAAATTATCGATAGTCCATATCTCGGAAACTATAAGAGATAATGCAATTTGGCAACCGGCAATGTAATTAGCATGCCGAATATTACTTGGAATGTGAATTGGAACGAAATCGCCAATAGATAAGACCATTTTACAATTTGGGCCCAAGTTAGAAGCAGAGCCTAAGGTGTAAATTATCGATAGTCCATATCTCGGAAACTATAAGAGATAATGCAATTTGGCAACCGGCAATGTAATTAGCATGCCGAATATTACTTGGAATGTGAATTGGAACGAAATCGCCAATAGATAAGACCATTTTACAATTTGGGCCCAAGTTAGAAGCAGAGCCTAAGGTGTAAATTATTGATAGTCCATATCTCGGAAACTATAAGAGATAATGCAATTTCGCAACCGGCAATGTAATTAGCATGCCGAATATCACTTGGAATATGAATTGGGACGAAATCGCCAATAGATAAGACCATTTTACAATTTGGACCCAAGTTAGAAGCAGAGCCTAAGGTGTAAATTATCGATAGTCCATATCTCGGAAACTATAAGAGATAATGCAATTTGGCAACCGGCAATGTAATTAGCATGCCGAATATTACTTGGAATGTGAATTGGAACGAAATCGCCAATAGATAAGACCATTTTACAATTTGGGCCCAAGTTAGAAGCAGAGCCTAAGGTGTAAATTATCGATAGTCCATATCTCGGAAACTATAAGAGATAATGCAATTTGGCAACCGGCAATGTAATTAGCATGCCGAATATTACTTGGAATGTGAATTGGAACGAAATCGCCAATATATAAGACCATTTTACAATTTGGGCCCAAGTTAGAAGCAGAGCCTAAGGTGTAAATTATCGATAGTCCATATCTCGGAAACTATAAGAGATAATGCAATTTGGCAACCGGCAATGTAATTAGCATGCCGAATATTACTTGGAATGTGAATTGGAACGAAATCGCCAATAGATAAGACCATTTTACAATTTGGGCCCAAGTTAGAAGCAGAGCCTAAGGTGTAAATTATCGATAGTCCATATCTCGGAAACTATAAGAGATAATGCAATTTGGCAACCGGCAATGTAATTAGCATGCCGAATATTACTTGGAATGTGAATTGGAACGAAATCGCCAATAGATAAGACCATTTTACAATTTGGGCCCAAGTTAGAAGCAGAGCCTATGGTGTAAATTATCGATAGTCCATATCTCGGAAACTATAAGAGATAATGCAATTTGGCAACCGGCAATGTAATTAGCATGCCGAATATTACTTGGAAAGTGAATTGGAACGAAATCGCCAATAGATAAGACCATTTTACAATTTGGGCCCAAGTTAGAAGCAGAGCCTAAGGTGTAAATTATCGATAGTCCATATCTCGGAAACTATAAGAGATAATGCAATTTGGCAACCGGCAATGTAATTAGCATGCCGAATATTACTTGGAATGTGAATTGGAACGAAATCGCCAATAGATAAGACCATTTTACAATTTGGGCCCAAGTTGGAAGCAGAGCCTAAGGTGTAAATAATCGATAGTCCATATCTCGGAAACTATAAGAGATAATGCAATTTGGCAACCGGCAATGTAATTAGCATGCCGAATATTACTTGGAATGTGAATTGGAACGAAATCGCCAATAGATAAGACCATTTTACAATTTGGGCCCAAGTTAGAAGCAGAGCCTAATGTGTAAATTATCGATAGTCCATATCTCGGAAACTATAAGAGATAATGCAATTTGGCAACCGGCAATGTAATTAGCATGCCTAATATTACTTGGAATGTGAATTGGGACGAAATCGCCAATAGATAAGACCATTTTACAATTTGGGCCCAAGTTAGAAGCAGAGCCTAAGGTGTAAATTATCGATAGTCCATATCTCTGAAACTATAAGAGATAATGCAGTTTCGCAACCGGCAATGTAATTAGCATGCCTAATATTACTTGGAATGTGAATTGGGACGAAATCGCCAATAGATAAGACCATTTTACAATTTGGGCCCAAGTTAGAAGCAGAGCCTAAGGTGTAAATTATCGATAGTCCATATCTCGGAAACTATAAGAGATAATGCAATTTGGCAACCGGCAATGTAATTAGCATGCCGAACATTACTTGGAATGTGAATTGGAACGAAATCGCCAATAGATAAGACCATTTTACAATTTGGGCCCAAGTTAGAAGCAGAGCCTAAGGTGTAAATTATCGATAGTCCATATCTCGGAAACTATAAGAGATAATGCAATTTGGCAACCGGCAATGTAATTAGCATGCCGAATATTACTTGGAATGTGAATTGGAACGAAATCGCCAATAGATAAGACCATTTTACAATTTGGGCCCAAGTTAGAAGCAGAGCCTAAGGTGTAAATTATCGATAGTCTATATCTCGGAAACTATAAGAGATAATGCAATTTGGCAACCGGCAATGTAATTAGCATGCCGAATATTACTTGGAATGTGAATTGGAACGAAATCGCCAATAGATAAGACCATTTTACAATTTGGGCCCAAGTTAGAAGCAGAGCCTAAGGTGTAAATTATCGATAGTCCATATCTCGGAAACTATAAGAGATAATGCAATTTGGCAACCGGCAATGTAATTAGCATGCCGAATATTACTTGGAATGTGAATTGGAACGAAATCGCCAAAAGATAAGACCATTTTACAATTTGGGCCCAAGTTAGAAGCAGAGCCTATGGTGTAAATTATCGATAGTCCATATCTCGGAAACTATAAGAGATAATGCAATTTGGCAACCGGCAATGTAATTAGCATGCCGAATATTACTTGGAGTGTGAATTGGAACGAAATCGCCAATAGATAAGACCATTTTACAATTTGGGCCCAAGTTAGAAGCAGAGCCTAAGGTGTAAATTATCGATAGTCCATATCTCGGAAACTATAAGAGATAATGCAATTTGGCAACCGGCAATGTAATTAGCATGCCGAATATTACTTGGAATGTGAATTGGAACGAAATCGCCAATAGATAAGATCATTTTACAATTTGGGCCCAAGTTAGAAGCAGAGCCTAAGGTGTAAATTATCGATAGTCCATATCTCGGAAACTATAAGAGATAATGCAATTTGGCAACCGGCAATGTAATTAGCATGCCGAATATTACTTGGAATGTGAATTGGAACGAAATCGCCAATAGATAAGGCCATTTTACAATTTGGGCCCAAGTTAGAAGCAGAGCCTAAGGTGTAAATTATCGATAGTCCATATCTCGGAAACTATAAGAGATAATGCAATTTGGCAACCGGCAATGTAATTAGCATGCCGAATATTACTTGGAATGTGAATTGGAACGAAATCGCCAATAGATAAGACCATTTTACAATTTGGGCCCAAGTTAGAAGCAGAGCTTAAGGTGTAAATTATTGATAGTCCATATCTCGGAAACTATAAGAGATAATGCAATTTCGCAACCGGCAATGTAATTAGCATGCCGAATATTACTTGGAGTGTGAATTGGAACGAAATCGCCAATAGGTAAGACCATTTTACAATTTGGGCCCAAGTTAGAAGCAGAGCCTAAGGTGTAAATTATCGATAGTCCATATCTCGGAAACTATAAGAGATAATGCAATTTGGCAACCGGCAATGTAATTAGCATGCCGAATATTACTTGGAATGTGAATTGGAACGAAATCGCCAATAGATAAGACCATTTTACAATTTGGGCCCAAGTTAGAAGCAGAGCCTAAGGTGTAAATTATCGATAGTCCATATCTCGGAAACTATAAGAGATAATGCAATTTGGCAACCGGCAATGTAATTAGCATGCCGAATATTACTTGGAATGTGAATTGGAACGAAATCGCCAATAGATAAGACCATTTTACAATTTGGGCCCAAGTTAGAAGCAGAGCCTAAGGTGTAAATTATCGATAGTCCATATCTCGGAAACTATAAGAGATAATGCAATTTGGCAACCGGCAATGTAATTAGCATGCCGAATATTACTTGGAATGTGAATTGCAACGAAATCGCCAATAGATAAGACAATTTTACAATTTGGGCCCAAGTTAGAAGCAGAGCCTAAGGTGTAAATTATCGATAGTCCATATCTCGGAAACTATAAGAGATAATGCAATTTGGCAACCGGCAATGTAATTAGCATGCCGAATATTACTTGGAATGTGAATTGGAACGAAATCGCCAATAGATAAGACCATTTTACAATTTGGGCCCAAGTTGGAAGCAGAGCCTAAGGTGTAAATTATCGATAGTCCATATCTCGGAAACTATAAGAGATAATGCAATTTCGCAACCGGCAATGTAATTAGCATGCCGAATATCACTTGGAATGTGAATTGGGACGAAATCGCCAATAGATAAGACCATTTTACAATTTGGGCCCAAGTTAGAAGCAGAGCCTAAGGTGTAAATTATCGATAGTCCGTATCTCGGAAACTATAAGAGATAATGCAATTTGGCAACCGGCAATGTAATTAGCATGCCGAATATTACTTGGAATGTGAATTGGAACGAAATCGCCAATAGATAAGGCCATTTTACAATTTGGGCCCAAGTTAGAAGCAGAGCCTAAGGTGTAAATTATCGGTAGTCCATATCTCGGAAAATATAAGAGATAATGCAATTTGGCAACCGGCAATGTAATTAGCATGCCGAATATTACTTGGAATGTGAATTGGAACGAAATCGCCAATAGGTAAGACCATTTTACAATTTGGGCCCAAGTTAGAAGCAGAGCCTAAGGTGTAAATTATCGATAGTCCATATCTCGGAAACTATAAGAGATAATGCAATTTGGCAACCGGCAATGTAATTAGCATGCCGAATATTACTTGGAGTGTGAATTGGAACGAAATCGCCAATAGATAAGACCATTTTACAATTTGGGCCCAAGTTAGAAGCAGAACCTAAGGTGTAAATTATCGATAGTCCATATCTCGGAAACTATAAGAGATAATGCAATTTGGCAACCGGCAATGTAATTAGCATGCCGAATATTACTTGGAATGTGAATTGGAACGAAATCGCCAATAGATAAGACCATTTTACAATTTGGGCCCAAGTTAGAAGCAGAGCCTAAGGTGTAAATTATCGATAGTCCATATCTCGGAAACTATAAGAGATAATGCAATTTGGCAACCGGCAATGTAATTAGCATGCCGAATATTACTTGGAATGTGAATTGGAACGAAATCGCCAATAGGTAAGACCATTTTACAATTTGGGCCCAAGTTAGAAGCAGAGCCTAAGGTGTAAATTATCGATAGTCCATATCTCGGAAACTATAAGAGATAATGCAATTTGGCAACCGGCAATGTAATTAGCATGCCGAATATTACTTGGAGTGTGAATTGGAACGAAATCGCCAATAGATAAGACCATTTTACAATTTGGGCCCAAGTTAGAAGCAGAGCCTAAGGTGTAAATTATCGATAGTCCATATCTCGGAAACTATAAGAGATAATGCAATTTGGCAACCGGCAATGTAATTAGCATGCCGAATATTACTTGGAATGTGAATTGGAACGAAATCGCCAATAGATAAGACCATTTTACAATTTGGGCCCAAGTTAGAAGCAGAGCCTAAGGTGTAAATTATTGATAGTCCATATCTCGGAAACTATAAGAGATAATGCAATTTCGCAACCGGCAATGTAATTAGCATGCCGAATATCACTTGGAATATGAATTGGGACGAAATCGCCAATAGATAAGACCATTTTACAATTTGGACCCAAGTTAGAAGCAGAGCCTAAGGTGTAAATTATCGATAGTCCATATCTCGGAAACTATAAGAGATAATGCAATTTGGCAACCGGCAATGTAATTAGCATGCCGAATATTACTTGGAATGTGAATTGGAACGAAATCGCCAATATATAAGACCATTTTACAATTTGGGCCCAAGTTAGAAGCAGAGCCTAAGGTGTAAATTATCGATAGTCCATATCTCGGAAACTATAAGAGATAATGCAATTTGGCAACCGGCAATGTAATTAGCATGCCGAATATTACTTGGAATGTGAATTGGAACGAAATCGCCAATAGATAAGACCATTTTACAATTTGGGCCCAAGTTAGAAGCAGAGCCTATGGTGTAAATTATCGATAGTCCATATCTCGGAAAATATAAGAGATAATGCAATTTGGCAACCGGCAATGTAATTAGCATGCCGAATATTACTTGGAATGTGAATTGGAACGAAATCGCCAATAGATAAGACCATTTTACAATTTGGGCCCAAGTTAGAAGCAGAGCCTAAGGTGTAAATTATCGATAGTCCATATCTCGGAAACTATAAGAGATAATGCAATTTGGCAACCGGCAATATAATTAGCATGCCGAATATTACTTGGAATGTGAATTGGAACGAAATCGCCAATAGATAAGACCATTTTACAATTTGGGCCCAAATTAGAAGCAGAGCCTAAGGTGTAAATTATCGATAGTCCATATCTCGGAAACTATAAGAGATAATGCAATTTGGCAACCGGCAATATAATTAGCATGCCGAATATTACTTGGAATGTGAATTGGAACGAAATCGCCAATAGATAAGACCATTTTACAATTTGGGCCCAAGTTAGAAGCAGAGCCTAAGGTGTAAATTATCGATAGTCCATATCTCGGAAACTATAAGAGATAATGCAATTTGGCAACCGGCAATGTAATTAGCATGCCGAATATTACTTGGAATGTGAATTGGAACAAAATCGCCAATAGATAAGACCATTTTACAATTTGGGCCCAAGTTAGAAGCAGAGCCTAAGGTGTAAATTATCGATAGTCCATATCTCGGAAACTATAAGAGATAATGCAATTTGGCAACCGGCAATGTAATTAGCATGCCGAATATTACTTGGAATGTGAATTGGAACGAAATCGCCAATAGATAAGACCATTTTACAATTTGGGCCCAAGTTAGAAGCAGAGCCTAAGGTGTAAATTATTGATAGTCCATATCTCGGAAACTATAAGAGATAATGCAATTTCGCAACCGGCAATGTAATTAGCATGCCGAATATCACTTGGAATATGAATTGGGACGAAATCGCCAATAGATAAGACCATTTTACAATTTGGGCCCAAGTTAGAAGCAGAGCCTAAGGTGTAAATTATCGATAGTCCATATCTCGGAAACTATAAGAGATAATGCAATTTGGCAACCGGCAATGTAATTAGCATGCCGAATATTACTTGGAATGTGAATTGGAACGAAATCGCCAATAGATAAGACCATTTTACAATTTGGGCCCAAGTTAGAAGCAGAGCCTAAGGTGTAAATTATTGATAGTCCATATCTCGGAAACTATAAGAGATAATGCAATTTCGCAACCGGCAATGTAATTAGCATGCCGAATATTACTTGGAGTGTGAATTGGAACGAAATCGCCAATAGGTAAGACCATTTTACAATTTGGGCCCAAGTTAGAAGCAGAGCCTAAGGTGTAAATTATCGATAGTCCATATCTCGGAAACTATAAGAGATAATGCAATTTGGCAACCGGCAATGTAATTAGCATGCCGAATATTACTTGGAATGTGAATTGGAACGAAATCGCCAATAGATAAGACCATTTTACAATTTGGGCCCAAGTTAGAAGCAGAGCCTAAGGTGTAAATTATCGATAGTCCATATCTCGGAAACTATAAGAGATAATGCAATTTGGCAACCGGCAATGTAATTAGCATGCCGAATATTACTTGGAATGTGAATTGGAACGAAATCGCCAATAGATAAGACCATTTTACAATTTGGGCCCAAGTTAGAAGCAGAGCCTAAGGTGTAAATTATCGATAGTCCATATCTCGGAAACTATAAGAGATAATGCAATTTGGCAACCGGCAATGTAATTAGCATGCCGAATATTACTTGGAATGTGAATTGCAACGAAATCGCCAATAGATAAGACAATTTTACAATTTGGGCCCAAGTTAGAAGCAGAGCCTAAGGTGTAAATTATCGATAGTCCATATCTCGGAAACTATAAGAGATAATGCAATTTGGCAACCGGCAATGTAATTAGCATGCCGAATATTACTTGGAATGTGAATTGGAACGAAATCGCCAATAGATAAGACCATTTTACAATTTGGGCCCAAGTTAGAAGCAGAGCCTAAGGTGTAAATTATCGATAGTCCATATCTCGGAAACTATAAGAGATAATGCAATTTCGCAACTGGCAATGTAATTAGCATGCCGAATATCACTTGGAATGTGAATTGGGACGAAATCGCCAATAGATAAGACCATTTTACAATTTGGGCCCAAGTTAGAAGCAGAGCCTAAGGTGTAAATTATCGATAGTCCGTATCTCGGAAACTATAAGAGATAATGCAATTTGGCAACCGGCAATGTAATTAGCATGCCGAATATTACTTGGAATGTGAATTGGAACGAAATCGCCAATAGATAAGACCATTTTACAATTTGGGCCCAAGTTAGAAGCAGAGCCTAAGGTGTAAATTATCGGTAGTCCATATCTCGGAAAATATAAGAGATAATGCAATTTGGCAACCGGCAATGTAATTAGCATGCCGAATATTACTTGGAATGTGAATTGGAACGAAATCGCCAATAGGTAAGACCATTTTACAATTTGGGCCCAAGTTAGAAGCAGAGCCTAAGGTGTAAATTATCGATAGTCCATATCTCGGAAACTATAAGAGATAATGCAATTTGGCAACCGGCAATGTAATTAGCATGCCGAATATTACTTGGAGTGTGAATTGGAACGAAATCGCCGATAGATAAGACCATTTTACAATTTGGGCCCAAGTTAGAAGCAGAGCCTAAGGTGTAAATTATCGATAGTCCATATCTCGGAAACTATAAGAGATAATGCAATTTGGCAACCGGCAATGTAATTGCATGCCGAATATTACTTGGAATGTGAATTGGAACGAAATCGCCAATAGATAAGACCATTTTACAATTTGGGCCCAAGTTAGAAGCAGAGCCTAAGGTGTAAATTATCGATAGTCCATATCTCGGAAACTATAAGAGATAATGCAATTTGGCAACCGGCAATGTAATTAGCATGCCGAATATTACTTGGAATGTGAATTGGAACGAAATCGCCAATAGGTAAGACCATTTTACAATTTGGGCCCAAGTTAGAAGCAGAGCCTAAGGTGTAAATTATCGATAGTCCATATCTCGGAAACTATAAGAGATAATGCAATTTGGCAACCGGCAATGTAATTAGCATGCCGAATATTACTTGGAGTGTGAATTGGAACGAAATCGCCAATAGATAAGACCATTTTACAATTTGGGCCCAAGTTAGAAGCAGAGCCTAAGGTGTAAATTATCGATAGTCCATATCTCGGAAACTATAAGAGATAATGCAATTTGGCAACCGGCAATGTAATTAGCATGCCGAATATTACTTGGAATGTGAATTGGAACGAAATCGCCAATAGATAAGACCATTTTACAATTTGGGCCCAAGTTAGAAGCAGAGCCTAAGGTGTAAATTATCGATAGTCCATATCTCGGAAACTATAAGAGATAATGCAATTTGGCAACCGGCAATGTAATTAGCATGCCGAATATTACTTGGAATGTGAATTGGAACGAAATCGCCAATAGATAAGACCATTTTACAATTTGGGCCCAAGTTAGAAGCAGAGCCTAAGGTGTAAATTATTGATAGTCCATATCTCGGAAACTATAAGAGATAATGCAATTTCGCAACCGGCAATGTAATTAGCATGCCGAATATCACTTGGAATATGAATTGGGACGAAATCGCCAATAGATAAGACCATTTTACAATTTGGACCCAAGTTAGAAGCAGAGCCTAAGGTGTAAATTATCGATAGTCCATATCTCGGAAACTATAAGAGATAATGCAATTTGGCAACCGGCAATGTAATTAGCATGCCGAATATTACTTGGAATGTGAATTGGAACGAAATCGCCAATAGATAAGACCATTTTACAATTTGGGCCCAAGTTAGAAGCAGAGCCTAAGGTGTAAATTATCGATAGTCCATATCTCGGAAACTATAAGAGATAATGCAATTTGGCAACCGGCAATGTAATTAGCATGCCGAATATTACTTGGAATGTGAATTGGAACGAAATCGCCAATATATAAGACCATTTTACAATTTGGGCCCAAGTTAGAAGCAGAGCCTAAGGTGTAAATTATCGATAGTCCATATCTCGGAAACTATAAGAGATAATGCAATTTGGCAACCGGCAATGTAATTAGCATGCCGAATATTACTTGGAATGTGAATTGGAACGAAATCGCCAATAGATAAGACCATTTTACAATTTGGGCCCAAGTTAGAAGCAGAGCCTAAGGTGTAAATTATCGATAGTCCATATCTCGGAAACTATAAGAGATAATGCAATTTGGCAACCGGCAATGTAATTAGCATGCCGAATATTACTTGGAATGTGAATTGGAACGAAATCGCCAATAGATAAGACCATTTTACAATTTGGGCCCAAGTTAGAAGCAGAGCCTATGGTGTAAATTATCGATAGTCCATATCTCGGAAACTATAAGAGATAATGCAATTTGGCAACCGGCAATGTAATTAGCATGCCGAATATTACTTGGAAAGTGAATTGGAACGAAATCGCCAATAGATAAGACCATTTTACAATTTGGGCCCAAGTTAGAAGCAGAGCCTAAGGTGTAAATTATCGATAGTCCATATCTCGGAAACTATAAGAGATAATGCAATTTGGCAACCGGCAATGTAATTAGCATGCCGAATATTACTTGGAATGTGAATTGGAACGAAATCGCCAATAGATAAGACCATTTTACAATTTGGGCCCAAGTTGGAAGCAGAGCCTAAGGTGTAAATAATCGATAGTCCATATCTCGGAAACTATAAGAGATAATGCAATTTGGCAACCGGCAATGTAATTAGCATGCCGAATATTACTTGGAATGTGAATTGGAACGAAATCGCCAATAGATAAGACCATTTTACAATTTGGGCCCAAGTTAGAAGCAGAGCCTAATGTGTAAATTATCGATAGTCCATATCTCGGAAACTATAAGAGATAATGCAATTTGGCAACCGGCAATGTAATTAGCATGCCTAATATTACTTGGAATGTGAATTGGGACGAAATCGCCAATAGATAAGACCATTTTACAATTTGGGCCCAAGTTAGAAGCAGAGCCTAAGGTGTAAATTATCGATAGTCCATATCTCTGAAACTATAAGAGATAATGCAGTTTCGCAACCGGCAATGTAATTAGCATGCCTAATATTACTTGGAATGTGAATTGGGACGAAATCGCCAATAGATAAGGCCATTTTACAATTTGGGCCCAAGTTAGAAGCAGAGCCTAAGGTGTAAATTATCGATAGTCCATATCTCGGAAACTATAAGAGATAATGCAATTTGGCAACCGGCAATGTAATTAGCATGCCGAATATTACTTGGAATGTGAATTGGAACGAAATCGCCAATAGATAAGACCATTTTACAATTTGGGCCCAAGTTAGAAGCAGAGCCTAAGGTGTAAATTATCGATAGTCCATATCTCGGAAACTATAAGAGATAATGCAATTTGGCAACCGGCAATGTAATTAGCATGCCGAATATTACTTGGAATGTGAATTGGAACGAAATCGCCAATAGATAAGACCATTTTACAATTTGGGCCCAAGTTAGAAGCAGAGCCTAAGGTGTAAATTATCGATAGTCCATATCTCGGAAACTATAAGAGATAATGCAATTTGGCAACCGGCAATGTAATTAGCATGCCGAATATTACTTGGAATGTGAATTGGAACGAAATCGCCAATAGATAAGACCATTTTACAATTTGGGCCCAAGTTAGAAGCAGAGCCTAAGGTGTAAATTATCGATAGTCCATATCTCGGAAACTATAAGAGATAATGCAATTTGGCAACCGGCAATGTAATTAGCATGCCGAATATTACTTGGAATGTGAATTGGAACGAAATCGCCAATAGATAAGACCATTTTACAATTTGGGCCCAAGTTAGAAGCAGAGCCTAAGGTGAAAATTATCGATAGTCCATATCTCGGAAACTATAAGAGATAATGCAATTTGGCAACCGGCAATGTAATTAGCATGCCGAATATTACTTGGAATGTGAACTGGAACGAAATTGCCAATAGATAAGACCATTTTACAATTTGGGCCCAAGTTAGAAGCAGAGCCTAAGGTGTAAATTATCGATAGTCCATATCTCTGAAACTATAAGAGATAATGCAATTTCGCAATCGGCAATGTAATTAGCATGCCGAATATTACTTGGAATGTGAATTGGAACGAAATCGCCAATAGATAAGACCATTTTACAATTTGGGCCCAAGTTAGAAGCAGAGCCTATGGTGTAAATTATCGATAGTCCATATCTCGGAAACTATAAGAGATAATGCAATTTGGCAAAAGGCAATGTAATTAACATGCCGAATATTACTTGGAATGTGAATTGGAACGAAATCGCCAATAGATAAGACCATTTTACAATTTGGGCCCAAGTTAGAAGCAGAGCCTAAGGTGTAAATTATCGATAGTCCATATCTCGGAAACTATAAGAGATAATGCAATTTGGCAACCGGCAATGTAATTAGCATGCCGAATATTACTTGGAATGTGAATTGGAACGAAATCGCCAATAGATAAGACCATTTTACAATTTGGGCCCAAGTTAGAAGCAGAGCCTAAGGTGTAAATTATCGATAGTCCATATCTCGGAAACTATAAGAGATAATGCAATTTGGCAACCGGCAATGTAATTAGCATGCCGAATATTACTTGGAATGTGAATTGGAACGAAATTGCCAATAGATAAGACCATTTTACAATTTGGGCCCAAGTTAGAAGCAGAGCCTAAGGTGTAAATTATCGATAGTCCATATCTCTGAAACTATAAGAGATAATGCAATTTCGCAACCGGCAATGTAATTAGCATGCCGAATATTACTTGGAATGTGAATTGGGACGAAATCGCCGATAGATAAGGCCATTTTACAATTTGGGCCCAAGTTAGAAGCTGAGCCTAAGGTGTAAATTATCGATAGTCCATATCTCGGAAACTATAAGAGATAATGCAATTTGGCAACCGGCAATGTAATTAGCATGCCGAATATTACTTGGAATGTGAATTGGAACGAAATCGCCAATAGATAAGACCATTTTACAATTTGGGCCCAAGTTAGAAGCAGAGCCTAAGGTGTTAATTATTGATAGTCCATATCTCGGAAACTATAAGAGATAATGCAATTTCGCAACCGGCAATGTAATTAGCATGCCGAATATTACTTGGAGTGTGAATTGGAACAAAATCGCCAATAGATAAGACCATTTTACAATTTGGGCCCAAGTTAGAAGCAGAGCCTAAGGTGTAAATTATCGATAGTCCATATCTCGGAAACTATAAGAGATAATGCAATTTGGCAACCGGCAATGTAATTAGCATGCCGAATATTACTTGGAATGTGAATTGGAACGAAATCGCCAATAGATAAGACCATTTTACAATTTGGGCCCAAGTTAGAAGCAGAGCCTAAGGTGTAAATTATCGATAGTCCATATCTCGGAAACTATAAGAGATAATGCAATTTGGCAACCGGCAATGTAATTAGCATGCCGAATATTACTTGGAATTTGAATTGGAACGAAATCGCCAATAGATAAGACCATTTTACAATTTGGGCCCAAGTTAGAAGCAGAGCCAAAGGTGTAAATTATCGATAGTCCATATCTCGGAAACTATAGGAGATAATGCAATTTGGCAACCGGCAATGTAATTAGCATGCCGAATATTACTTGGAATGTGAATTGGAACGAAATCGCCAATAGATAAGACCATTTTACAATTTGGGCCCAAGTTAGAAGCAGAGCCTAAGGTGTAAATTATGGATAGTCCATATCTCGGAAACTATAAGAGATAATGCAATTTCGCAACCGGCAATGTAATTAGCATGCCGAATATTACTTGGAACGTGAATTGGAACGAAATCGCCAATAGATAAGACCATTTTACAATTTGGGCCCAAGTTAGAAGCAGAGCCAAAGGTGTAAATTATCGATAGTCCATATCTCGGAAACTATAAGAGATAATGCAATTTGGCAACCGGCAATGTAATTAGCATGCCGAATATTACTTGGAATGTGAATTGGAACGAAATCGCCACTAGATAAGACCATTTTACAATTTGGGCCCAAGTTAGAAGCAGAGCCTAAGGTGTAAATTATTGATAGTCCATATCTCGGAAACTATAAGAGATAATGCAATTTGGCAACCGGCAATGTAATTAGCATGCCGAATATTACTTGGAATGTGAATTGGAACGAAATCGCCAATAGATAAGAAAATTTTACAATTTGGGCCCAAGTTAGAAGCAGAGCCTAAGGTGTAAATTATGGATAGTCCATATCTCGGAAACTATAAGAGATAATGCAATTTCGCAACCGGCAATGTAATTAGCATGCCGAATATCACTTGGAATGTGAATTGGGACGAAATCGCCAATAGATAAGACCATTTTACAATTTGGGCCCAAGTTAGAAGCAGAGCCTAAGGTGTAAATTATGGATAGTCCATATCTCGGAAACTATAAGAGATAATGCAATTTCGCAACCGGCAATGTAATTAGCATGCCGAATATCACTTGGAATGTGAATTGGGACGAAATCGCCAATAGATAAGACCATTTTACAATTTGGGCCCAAGTTAGAAGCAGAGCCTAAGGTGAAAATTATCGATAGTCCATATCTCGGAAACTATAAGAGATAATGCAATTTGGCAACCGGCAATATAATTAGCATGCCGAATATTACTTGGAATGTGAACTGGAACGAAATTGCCAATAGATAAGACCATTTTACAATTTGGGCCCAAGTTAGAAGCAGAGCCTAAGGTGTAAATTATCGATAGTCCATATCTCTGAAACTATAAGAGATAATGCAATTTCGCAACCGGCAATGTAATTAGCATGCCGAATATCACTTGGAATGTGAATTGGGACGAAATCGCCAATAGATAAGACCATTTTACAATTTGGGCCCAAGTTAGAAGCAGAGCCTAAGGTGAAAATTATCGATAGTCCATATCTCGGAAACTATAAGAGATAATGCAATTTGGCAACCGGCAATGTAATTAGCATGCCGAATATTACTTGGAATGTGAACTGGAACGAAATTGCCAATAGATAAGACCATTTTACAATTTGGGCCCAAGTTAGAAGCAGAGCCTAAGGTGTAAATTATCGATAGTCCATATCTCTGAAACTATAAGAGATAATGCAATTTCGCAATCGGCAATGTAATTAGCATGCCGAATATTACTTGGAATGTGAATTGGAACGAAATCGCCAATAGATAAGACCATTTTACAATTTGGGCCCAAGTTAGAAGCAGAGCCTATGGTGTAAATTATCGATAGTCCATATCTCGGAAACTATAAGAGATAATGCAATTTGGCAAAAGGCAATGTAATTAACATGCCGAATATTACTTGGAATGTGAATTGGAACGAAATCGCCAATAGATAAGACCATTTTACAATTTGGGCCCAAGTTAGAAGCAGAGCCTAAGGTGTAAATTATCGATAGTCCATATCTCGGAAACTATAAGAGATAATGCAATTTGGCAACCGGCAATGTAATTAGCATGCCGAATATTACTTGGAATGTGAATTGGAACGAAATCGCCAATAGATAAGACCATTTTACAATTTGGGCCCAAGTTAGAAGCAGAGCCTAAGGTGTAAATTATCGATAGTCCATATCTCGGAAACTATAAGAGATAATGCAATTTGGCAACCGGCAATGTAATTAGCATGCCGAATATTACTTGGAATGTGAATTGGAACGAAATTGCCAATAGATAAGACCATTTTACAATTTGGGCCCAAGTTAGAAGCAGAGCCTAAGGTGTAAATTATCGATAGTCCATATCTCTGAAACTATAAGAGATAATGCAATTTCGCAACCGGCAATGTAATTAGCATGCCGAATATTACTTGGAATGTGAATTGGGACGAAATCGCCGATAGATAAGGCCATTTTACAATTTGGGCCCAAGTTAGAAGCTGAGCCTAAGGTGTAAATTATCGATAGTCCATATCTCGGAAACTATAAGAGATAATGCAATTTGGCAACCGGCAATGTAATTAGCATGCCGAATATTACTTGGAATGTGAATTGGAACGAAATCGCCAATAGATAAGACCATTTTACAATTTGGGCCCAAGTTAGAAGCAGAGCCTAAGGTGTTAATTATTGATAGTCCATATCTCGGAAACTATAAGAGATAATGCAATTTCGCAACCGGCAATGTAATTAGCATGCCGAATATTACTTGGAGTGTGAATTGGAACGAAATCGCCAATAGATAAGACCATTTTACAATTTGGGCCCAAGTTAGAAGCAGAGCCTAAGGTGTAAATTATCGATAGTCCATATCTCGGAAACTATAAGAGATAATGCAATTTGGCAACCGGCAATGTAATTAGCATGCCGAATATTACTTGGAATGTGAATTGGAACGAAATCGCCAATAGATAAGACCATTTTACAATTTGGGCCCAAGTTAGAAGCAGAGCCTAAGGTGTAAATTATCGATAGTCCATATCTCGGAAACTATAAGAGATAATGCAATTTGGCAACCGGCAATGTAATTAGCATGCCGAATATTACTTGGAATTTGAATTGGAACGAAATCGCCAATAGATAAGACCATTTTACAATTTGGGCCCAAGTTAGAAGCAGAGCCAAAGGTGTAAATTATCGATAGTCCATATCTCGGAAACTATAGGAGATAATGCAATTTGGCAACCGGCAATGTAATTAGCATGCCGAATATTACTTGGAATGTGAATTGGAACGAAATCGCCAATAGATAAGACCATTTTACAATTTGGGCCCAAGTTAGAAGCAGAGCCTAAGGTGTAAATTATGGATAGTCCATATCTCGGAAACTATAAGAGATAATGCAATTTCGCAACCGGCAATGTAATTAGCATGCCGAATATTACTTGGAACGTGAATTGGAACGAAATCGCCAATAGATAAGACCATTTTACAATTTGGGCCCAAGTTAGAAGCAGAGCCAAAGGTGTAAATTATCGATAGTCCATATCTCGGAAACTATAAGAGATAATGCAATTTGGCAACCGGCAATGTAATTAGCATGCCGAATATTACTTGGAATGTGAATTGGAACGAAATCGCCAATAGATAAGACCATTTTACAATTTGGGCCCAAGTTAGAAGCAGAGCCTAAGGTGTAAATTATTGATAGTCCATATCTCGGAAACTATAAGAGATAATGCAATTTGGCAACCGGCAATGTAATTAGCATGCCGAATATTACTTGGAATGTGAATTGGAACGAAATCGCCAATAGATAAGAAAATTTTACAATTTGGGCCCAAGTTAGAAGCAGAGCCTAAGGTGTAAATTATGGATAGTCCATATCTCGGAAACTATAAGAGATAATGCAATTTCGCAACCGGCAATGTAA
The DNA here is from genome assembly GCF_030347505.1 of Rhynchophorus ferrugineus. Lineage (NCBI taxonomy): Eukaryota > Metazoa > Arthropoda > Insecta > Coleoptera > Curculionidae > Rhynchophorus > Rhynchophorus ferrugineus. The sequence continues at coordinate 91,187 of NW_027472945.1, read as the reverse complement.
TTAGCATGCCGAATATCACTTGGAATGTGAATTGGGACGAAATCGCCAATAGATAAGACCATTTTACAATTTGGGCCCAAGTTAGAAGCAGAGCCTAAGGTGTAAATTATCGATAGTCCATATCTCGGAAACTATAAGAGATAATGCAATTTGGCAACCGGCAATGTAATTAGCATGCCGAATATTACTTGGAATGTGAATTGGAACGAAATCGCCAATAGATAAGACCATTTTACAATATTGGCCCAAGTTAGAAGCAGAGCCTAAGGTGTAAATTATCGATAGTCCATATCTCGGAAACTATAAGAGATAATGCAATTTGGCAACCGGCAATGTAATTAGCATGCCGAATATTACTTGGAATGTGAATTGCAACGAAATCGCCAATAGATAAGACCATTTTACAATTTGGGCCCAAGTTAGAAGCAGAGCCTAAGGTGTAAATTATGGATAGTCCATATCTCGGAAACTATAAGAGATAATGCAATTTCGCAACCGGCAATGTAATTAGCATGCCGAATATTACTTGGAATGTGAATTGGAACGAAATCGCCAATAGATAAGACCATTTTACAATTTGGGCCCAAGTTAGAAGCAGAGCCAAAGGTGTAAATTATCGATAGTCCATATCTCGGAAACTATAAGAGATAATGCAATTTGGCAACCGGCAATGTAATTAGCATGCCGAATATTACTTGGAATGTGAATTGGAACGAAATCGCCAATAGATAAGACCATTTTACAATTTGGCCCCAAGTTAGAAGCAGAGCCTAAGGTGTAAATAATTGATAGTCCATATCTCGGAAACTATAAGAGATAATGCAATTTGGCAACCGGCAATGTAATTAGCATGCCGAATATTACTTGGAATGTGAATTGGAACGAAATCGCCAATAGATAAGACCATTTTACAATTTGGGCCCAAGTTAGAAGCAGAGCCTAAGGTGTAAATTATGGATAGTCCATATCTCGGAAACTATAAGAGATAATGCAATTTCGCAACCGGCAATGTAATTAGCATGCCGAATATCACTTGGAATGTGAATTGGGACGAAATCGCCAATAGATAAGACCATTTTACAATTTGGGCCCAAGTTAGAAGCAGAGCCTAATTTGTAAATTATCGATAGTCCATATCTCGGAAACTATAAGAGATAATGCAATTTGGCAACCGGCAATGTAATTAGCATGCCGAATATTACTTGGATTGTGAATTGGAACGAAATCGCCAATAGATAAGACCATTTTACAATTTTGGCCCAAGTTAGAAGCAGAGCCTAAGGTGTAAATTATCGATAGTCCATATCTCGGAAACTATAAGAGATAATGCAATTTGGCAACCGGCAATGTAATTAGCATGCCGAATATTACTTGGAATGTGAATTGCAACGAAATCGCCAATAGATAAGACCATTTTACAATTTGGGCCCAAGTTAGAAGCAGAGCCTAAGGTGTAAATTATCGATAGTCCATATCTCGGAAACTATAAGAGATAATGCAATTTGGCAACCGGCAATGTAATTAGCATGCCGAATACTACTTGGAATGTGAATTGGAACGAAATCGCCAATAGATAAGACCATTTTACAATTTGGGCCCAAGTTAGAAGCAGAGCCTAAGGTGTAAATTATCGATAGTCCATATCTCGGAAACTATAAGAGATAATGCAATTTGGCAACCGGCAATGTAATTAGCATGCCGAATATTACTTGGAATGTGAATTGGAACGAAATTGCCAATAGATAAGACCATTTTACAATTTGGGCCCAAGTTCGAAGCAGAGCCTAAGGTGTAAATTATCGATAGTCCATATCTCTGAAACTATAAGAGATAATGCAATTTCGCAATCGGCAATGTAATTAGCATGCCGAATATTACTTGGAATGTGAATTGGAACGAAATCGCCAATAGATAAGACCATTTTACAATTTGTGCCCAAGTTAGAAGCAGAGCCTATGGTGTAAATTATCGATAGTCCATATCTCGGAAACTATAAGAGATAATGCAATTTGGCAACCGGCAATGTAATAAGCATGCCGAATATTACTTGGAATGTGAATTGGAACGAAATCGCCAATAGATAAGACCATTTTACAATTTGGGCCCAAGTTAGAAGCAGAGCCTAAGGTGTAAATTATCGATAGTCCATATCTCGGAAACTATAAGAGATAATGCAATTTGGCAACCGGCAATGTAATTAGCATGCCGAATATTACTTGGAATGTGAATTGGAACGAAATCGCCAATAGATAAGACCATTTTACAATTTGGGCCCAAGTTAGAAGCAGAGCCTAAGGTGTAAATTATCGATAGTCCATATCTCGGAAACTATAAGAGATAATGCAATTTGGCAACCGGCAATGTAATTAGCATGCCGAATATTACTTGGAATGTGAATTGGAACGAAATTGCCAATAGATAAGACCATTTTACAATTTGGGCCCAAGTTAGAAGCAGAGCCTAAGGTGTAAATTATCGATAGTCCATATCTCTGAAACTATAAGAGATAATGCAATTTCGTAACCGGCAATGTAATTAGCATGCCGAATATTACTTGGAATGTGAATTGGGACGAAATCGCCAATAGATAAGGCCATTTTACAATTTGGGCCCAAGTTAGAAGCAGAGCCTAAGGTGTAAATTATCGATAGTCCATATCTCGGAAACTATAAGAGATAATGCAATTTGGCAACCGGCAATGTAATTAGCATGCCGAATATTACTTGGAATGTGAATTGGAACGAAATCGCCAATAGATAAGACCATTTTACAATTTGGGCCCAAGTTAGAAGCAGAGCCTAAGGTGTTAATAATTGATAGTCCATATCTCGGAAACTATAAGAGATAATGCAATTTCGCAACCGGCAATGTAATTAGCATGCCGAATATTACTTGGAGTGTGAATTGGAACGAAATCGCCAATAGATAAGACCATTTTACAATTTGGGCCCAAGTTAGAAGCAGAGCCTAAGGTGTAAATTATCGATAGTCCATATCTCGGAAACTATAAGAGATAATGCAATTTGGCAACCGGCAATGTAATTAGCATGCCGAATATTACTTGGAATGTGAATTGGAACGAAATCGCCAATAGATAAGACCATTTTACAATTTGGGCCCAAGTTAGAAGCAGAGCCTAAGGTGTAAATTATCGATAGTCCATATCTCGGAAACTATAAGAGATAATGCAATTTGGCAACCGGCAATGTAATTAGCATGCCGAATATTACTTGGAATGTGAATTGGTACGAAATCGCCAATAGATAAGACCATTTTACAATTTGGGCCCAAGTTAGAAGCAGAACCAAAGGTGTATATTATCGATAGTCCATATCTCGGAAACTATAAGAGATAATGCAATTTGGCAACCGGCAATGTAATTAGCATGCCGAATATTACTTGGATTGTGAATTGGAACGAAATCGCCAATAGATAAGACCATTTTACAATTTGGGCCCAAGTTAGAAGCAGAGCCTAAGGTGTAAATTATTGATAGTCCATATCTCGGAAACTATAAGAGATAATGCAATTTGGCAACCGGCAATGTAATTAGCATGCCGAATATTACTTGGAATGTGAATTGGAACGAAATCGCCAATAGATAAGACCATTTTACAATTTGGGCCCAAGTTAGAAGCAGAGCCTAAGGTGTAAATTATTGATAGTCCATATCTCGGAAACTATAAGAGATAATGCAATTTGGCAACCGGCAATGTAATTAGCATGCCGAATATTACTTGGAATGTGAATTGGAACGAAATCGCCAATAGATAAGACCATTTTACAATTTGGGCCCAAGTTAGAAGCAGAGATTAAGGTGTAAATTATCGATAGTCCATATCTCGGAAACTATAAGAGATAATGCAATTTGGCAACCGGCAATGTAATTAGCATGCCGAATATTACTTGGAATGTGAATTGGAACGAAATTGCCAATAGATAAGACCATTTTACAATTTGGGCCCAAGTTAGAAGCAGAGCCTAAAGTGTAAATTATCGATAGTCCATATCTCTGAAACTATAAGAGATAATGCAATTTCGTAACCGGCAATGTAATTAGCATGCCGAATATTACTTGGAATGTGAATTGGGACGAAATCGCCAATAGATAAGGCCATTTTACAATTTGGGCCCAAGTTAGAAGCAGAGCCTAAGGTGTAAATTATCGATAGTCCATATCTCGGAAACTATAAGAGATAATGCAATTTGGCAACCGGCAATGTAATTAGCATGCCGAATATTACTTGGAATGTGAATTGGAACGAAATCGCCAATAGATAAGACCATTTTACAATTTGGGCCCAAGTTAGAAGCAGAGCCTAAGGTGTTAATTATTGATAGTCCATATCTCGGAAACTATAAGAGATAATGCAATTTCGCAACCGGCAATGTAATTAGCATGCCGAATATTACTTGGAGTGTGAATTGGAACGAAATCGCCAATAGATAAGACCATTTTACAATTTGGGCCCAAGTTAGAAGCAGAGCCTAAGGTGTAAATTATCGATAGTCCATATCTCGGAAACTATAAGAGATAATGCAATTTGGCAACCGGCAATGTAATTAGCATGCCGAATATTACTTGGAATGTGAATTGGAACGAAATCGCCAATAGATAAGACCATTTTACAATTTGGGCCCAAGTTAGAAGCAGAGCCTAAAGTGTAAATTATCGATAGTCCATATCTCGGAAACTATAAGAGATAATGCAATTTGGCAACCGGCAATGTAATTAGCATGCCGAATATTACTTGGAATGTGAATTGGTACGAAATCGCCAATAGATAAGACCATTTTACAATTTGGGCCCAAGTTAGAAGCAGAACCAAAGGTGTAAATTATCGATAGTCCATATCTCGGAAACTATAAGAGATAATGCAATTTGGCAACCGGCAATGTAATTAGCATGCCGAATATTACTTGGAATGTGAATTGGAACGAAATCGCCAATAGATAAGACCATTTTACAATTTGGGCCCAAGTTAGAAGCAGAGCCTAAGGTGTAAATTATTGATAGTCCATATCTCGGAAACTATAAGAGATAATGCAATTTGGCAACCGGCAATGTAATTAGCATGCCGAATATTACTTGGAATGTGAATTGGAACGAAATCGCCAATAGATAAGACCATTTTACAATTTGGGCCCAAGTTAGAAGCAGAGCCTAAGGTGTAAATTATTGATAGTCCATATCTCGGAAACTATAAGAGATAATGCAATTTCGCAACCGGCAATGTAATTAGCATGCCGAATATCACTTGGAATGTGAATTGGGACGAAATCGCCAATAGATAAGACCATTTTACAATTTGGGCCCAAGTTAGAAGCAGAGCCTAAGGTGTAAATTATCGATAGTCCATATCTCGGAAACTATAAGAGATAATGCAATTTGGCAACCGGCAATGTAATTAGCATGCCGAATATTACTTGGAATGTGAATTGGAACGAAATCGCCAATAGATAAGACCATTTTACAATTTGGGCCCAAGTTAGAAGCAGAGCCTAAGGTGTAAATTATCGATAGTCCATATCTCGGAAACTATAAGAGATAATGCAATTTGGCAACCGGCAATGTAATTAGCATGCCGAATATTACTTGGAATGTGAATTGCAACGAAATCGCCAATAGATAAGACCATTTTACAATTTGGGCCCAAGTTAGAAGCAGAGCCTAAGGTGTAAATTATCGATAGTCCATATCTCGGAAACTATAAGAGATAATGCAATTTGGCAACCGGCAATGTAATTAGCATGCCGAATATTACTTGGAATGTGAATTGGAACGAAATCGCCAATAGATAAGACCATTTTACAATTTGGGCCCAAGTTAGAAGCAGAGCCTAAGGTGTAAATTATCGATAGTCCATATCTCGGAAACTATAAGAGATAATGCAATTTGGCAACCGGCAATGTAATTAGCATGCCGAATATTACTTGGAATGTGAATTGGAACGAAATCGCCAATAGATAAGACCATTTTACAATTTGGGCCCAAGTTAGAAGCAGAGCCTAAGGTGAAAATTATCGATAGTCCATATCTCGGAAACTATAAGAGATAATGCAATTTGGCAACCGGCAATGTAATTAGCATGCCGAATATTACTTGGAATGTGAACTGGAACGAAATTGCCAATAGATAAGACCATTTTACAATTTGGGCCCAAGTTAGAAGCAGAGCCTAAGGTGTAAATTATCGATAGTCCATATCTCTGAAACTATAAGAGATAATGCAATTTCGCAATCGGCAATGTAATTAGCATGCCGAATATTACTTGGAATGTGAATTGGAACGAAATCGCCAATAGATAAGACCATTTTACAATTTGGGCCCAAGTTAGAAGCAGAGCCTATGGTGTAAATTATCGATAGTCCATATCTCGGAAACTATAAGAGATAATGCAATTTGGCAAAAGGCAATGTAATTAACATGCCGAATATTACTTGGAATGTGAATTGGAACGAAATCGCCAATAGATAAGACCATTTTACAATTTGGGCCCAAGTTAGAAGCAGAGCCTAAGGTGTAAATTATCGATAGTCCATATCTCGGAAACTATAAGAGATAATGCAATTTGGCAACCGGCAATGTAATTAGCATGCCGAATATTACTTGGAATGTGAATTGGAACGAAATCGCCAATAGATAAGACCATTTTACAATTTGGGCCCAAGTTAGAAGCAGAGCCTAAGGTGTAAATTATCGATAGTCCATATCTCGGAAACTATAAGAGATAATGCAATTTGGCAACCGGCAATGTAATTAGCATGCCGAATATTACTTGGAATGTGAATTGGAACGAAATTGCCAATAGATAAGACCATTTTACAATTTGGGCCCAAGTTAGAAGCAGAGCCTAAGGTGTAAATTATCGATAGTCCATATCTCTGAAACTATAAGAGATAATGCAATTTCGCAACCGGCAATGTAATTAGCATGCCGAATATTACTTGGAATGTGAATTGGGACGAAATCGCCGATAGATAAGGCCATTTTACAATTTGGGCCCAAGTTAGAAGCTGAGCCTAAGGTGTAAATTATTGATAGTCCATATCTCGGAAACTATAAGAGATAATGCAATTTGGCAACCGGCAATGTAATTAGCATGCCGAATATTACTTGGAATGTGAATTGGAACGAAATCGCCAATAGATAAGACCATTTTACAATTTGGGCCCAAGTTAGAAGCAGAGCCTAAGGTGTTAATTATTGATAGTCCATATCTCGGAAACTATAAGAGATAATGCAATTTCGCAACCGGCAATGTAATTAGCATGCCGAATATTACTTGGAGTGTGAATTGGAACAAAATCGCCAATAGATAAGACCATTTTACAATTTGGGCCCAAGTTAGAAGCAGAGCCTAAGGTGTAAATTATCGATAGTCCATATCTCGGAAACTATAAGAGATAATGCAATTTGGCAACCGGCAATGTAATTAGCATGCCGAATATTACTTGGAATGTGAATTGGAACGAAATCGCCAATAGATAAGACCATTTTACAATTTGGGCCCAAGTTAGAAGCAGAGCCTAAGGTGTAAATTATCGATAGTCCATATCTCGGAAACTATAAGAGATAATGCAATTTGGCAACCGGCAATGTAATTAGCATGCCGAATATTACTTGGAATTTGAATTGGAACGAAATCGCCAATAGATAAGACCATTTTACAATTTGGGCCCAAGTTAGAAGCAGAGCCAAAGGTGTAAATTATCGATAGTCCATATCTCGGAAACTATAGGAGATAATGCAATTTGGCAACCGGCAATGTAATTAGCATGCCGAATATTACTTGGAATGTGAATTGGAACGAAATCGCCAATAGATAAGACCATTTTACAATTTGGGCCCAAGTTAGAAGCAGAGCCTAAGGTGTAAATTATGGATAGTCCATATCTCGGAAACTATAAGAGATAATGCAATTTCGCAACCGGCAATGTAATTAGCATGCCGAATATTACTTGGAACGTGAATTGGAACGAAATCGCCAATAGATAAGACCATTTTACAATTTGGGCCCAAGTTAGAAGCAGAGCCAAAGGTGTAAATTATCGATAGTCCATATCTCGGAAACTATAAGAGATAATGCAATTTGGCAACCGGCAATGTAATTAGCATGCCGAATATTACTTGGAATGTGAATTGGAACGAAATCGCCACTAGATAAGACCATTTTACAATTTGGGCCCAAGTTAGAAGCAGAGCCTAAGGTGTAAATTATTGATAGTCCATATCTCGGAAACTATAAGAGATAATGCAATTTGGCAACCGGCAATGTAATTAGCATGCCGAATATTACTTGGAATGTGAATTGGAACGAAATCGCCAATAGATAAGAAAATTTTACAATTTGGGCCCAAGTTAGAAGCAGAGCCTAAGGTGTAAATTATGGATAGTCCATATCTCGGAAACTATAAGAGATAATGCAATTTCGCAACCGGCAATGTAATTAGCATGCCGAATATCACTTGGAATGTGAATTGGGACGAAATCGCCAATAGATAAGACCATTTTACAATTTGGGCCCAAGTTAGAAGCAGAGCCTAAGGTGTAAATTATGGATAGTCCATATCTCGGAAACTATAAGAGATAATGCAATTTCGCAACCGGCAATGTAATTAGCATGCCGAATATCACTTGGAATGTGAATTGGGACGAAATCGCCAATAGATAAGACCATTTTACAATTTGGGCCCAAGTTAGAAGCAGAGCCTAAGGTGAAAATTATCGATAGTCCATATCTCGGAAACTATAAGAGATAATGCAATTTGGCAACCGGCAATATAATTAGCATGCCGAATATTACTTGGAATGTGAACTGGAACGAAATTGCCAATAGATAAGACCATTTTACAATTTGGGCCCAAGTTAGAAGCAGAGCCTAAGGTGTAAATTATCGATAGTCCATATCTCTGAAACTATAAGAGATAATGCAATTTCGCAACCGGCAATGTAATTAGCATGCCGAATATCACTTGGAATGTGAATTGGGACGAAATCGCCAATAGATAAGACCATTTTACAATTTGGGCCCAAGTTAGAAGCAGAGCCTAAGGTGAAAATTATCGATAGTCCATATCTCGGAAACTATAAGAGATAATGCAATTTGGCAACCGGCAATGTAATTAGCATGCCGAATATTACTTGGAATGTGAACTGGAACGAAATTGCCAATAGATAAGACCATTTTACAATTTGGGCCCAAGTTAGAAGCAGAGCCTAAGGTGTAAATTATCGATAGTCCATATCTCTGAAACTATAAGAGATAATGCAATTTCGCAATCGGCAATGTAATTAGCATGCCGAATATTACTTGGAATGTGAATTGGAACGAAATCGCCAATAGATAAGACCATTTTACAATTTGGGCCCAAGTTAGAAGCAGAGCCTATGGTGTAAATTATCGATAGTCCATATCTCGGAAACTATAAGAGATAATGCAATTTGGCAAAAGGCAATGTAATTAACATGCCGAATATTACTTGGAATGTGAATTGGAACGAAATCGCCAATAGATAAGACCATTTTACAATTTGGGCCCAAGTTAGAAGCAGAGCCTAAGGTGTAAATTATCGATAGTCCATATCTCGGAAACTATAAGAGATAATGCAATTTGGCAACCGGCAATGTAATTAGCATGCCGAATATTACTTGGAATGTGAATTGGAACGAAATCGCCAATAGATAAGACCATTTTACAATTTGGGCCCAAGTTAGAAGCAGAGCCTAAGGTGTAAATTATCGATAGTCCATATCTCGGAAACTATAAGAGATAATGCAATTTGGCAACCGGCAATGTAATTAGCATGCCGAATATTACTTGGAATGTGAATTGGAACGAAATTGCCAATAGATAAGACCATTTTACAATTTGGGCCCAAGTTAGAAGCAGAGCCTAAGGTGTAAATTATCGATAGTCCATATCTCTGAAACTATAAGAGATAATGCAATTTCGCAACCGGCAATGTAATTAGCATGCCGAATATTACTTGGAATGTGAATTGGGACGAAATCGCCGATAGATAAGGCCATTTTACAATTTGGGCCCAAGTTAGAAGCTGAGCCTAAGGTGTAAATTATCGATAGTCCATATCTCGGAAACTATAAGAGATAATGCAATTTGGCAACCGGCAATGTAATTAGCATGCCGAATATTACTTGGAATGTGAATTGGAACGAAATCGCCAATAGATAAGACCATTTTACAATTTGGGCCCAAGTTAGAAGCAGAGCCTAAGGTGTTAATTATTGATAGTCCATATCTCGGAAACTATAAGAGATAATGCAATTTCGCAACCGGCAATGTAATTAGCATGCCGAATATTACTTGGAGTGTGAATTGGAACGAAATCGCCAATAGATAAGACCATTTTACAATTTGGGCCCAAGTTAGAAGCAGAGCCTAAGGTGTAAATTATCGATAGTCCATATCTCGGAAACTATAAGAGATAATGCAATTTGGCAACCGGCAATGTAATTAGCATGCCGAATATTACTTGGAATGTGAATTGGAACGAAATCGCCAATAGATAAGACCATTTTACAATTTGGGCCCAAGTTAGAAGCAGAGCCTAAGGTGTAAATTATCGATAGTCCATATCTCGGAAACTATAAGAGATAATGCAATTTGGCAACCGGCAATGTAATTAGCATGCCGAATATTACTTGGAATTTGAATTGGAACGAAATCGCCAATAGATAAGACCATTTTACAATTTGGGCCCAAGTTAGAAGCAGAGCCAAAGGTGTAAATTATCGATAGTCCATATCTCGGAAACTATAGGAGATAATGCAATTTGGCAACCGGCAATGTAATTAGCATGCCGAATATTACTTGGAATGTGAATTGGAACGAAATCGCCAATAGATAAGACCATTTTACAATTTGGGCCCAAGTTAGAAGCAGAGCCTAAGGTGTAAATTATGGATAGTCCATATCTCGGAAACTATAAGAGATAATGCAATTTCGCAACCGGCAATGTAATTAGCATGCCGAATATTACTTGGAACGTGAATTGGAACGAAATCGCCAATAGATAAGACCATTTTACAATTTGGGCCCAAGTTAGAAGCAGAGCCAAAGGTGTAAATTATCGATAGTCCATATCTCGGAAACTATAAGAGATAATGCAATTTGGCAACCGGCAATGTAATTAGCATGCCGAATATTACTTGGAATGTGAATTGGAACGAAATCGCCAATAGATAAGACCATTTTACAATTTGGGCCCAAGTTAGAAGCAGAGCCTAAGGTGTAAATTATTGATAGTCCATATCTCGGAAACTATAAGAGATAATGCAATTTGGCAACCGGCAATGTAATTAGCATGCCGAATATTACTTGGAATGTGAATTGGAACGAAATCGCCAATAGATAAGAAAATTTTACAATTTGGGCCCAAGTTAGAAGCAGAGCCTAAGGTGTAAATTATGGATAGTCCATATCTCGGAAACTATAAGAGATAATGCAATTTCGCAACCGGCAATGTAATTAGCATGCCGAATATCACTTGGAATGTGAATTGGGACGAAATCGCCAATAGATAAGACCATTTTACAATTTGGGCCCAAGTTAGAAGCAGAGCCTAAGGTGTAAATTATCGATAGTCCATATCTCGGAAACTATAAGAGATAATGCAATTTGGCAACCGGCAATGTAATTAGCATGCCGAATATTACTTGGAATGTGAATTGGAACGAAATCGCCAATAGATAAGACCATTTTACAATATTGGCCCAAGTTAGAAGCAGAGCCTAAGGTGTAAATTATCGATAGTCCATATCTCGGAAACTATAAGAGATAATGCAATTTGGCAACCGGCAATGTAATTAGCATGCCGAATATTACTTGGAATGTGAATTGCAACGAAATCGCCAATAGATAAGACCATTTTACAATTTGGGCCCAAGTTAGAAGCAGAGCCTAAGGTGTAAATTATGGATAGTCCATATCTCGGAAACTATAAGAGATAATGCAATTTCGCAACCGGCAATGTAATTAGCATGCCGAATATTACTTGGAATGTGAATTGGAACGAAATCGCCAATAGATAAGACCATTTTACAATTTGGGCCCAAGTTAGAAGCAGAGCCAAAGGTGTAAATTATCGATAGTCCATATCTCGGAAACTATAAGAGATAATGCAATTTGGCAACCGGCAATGTAATTAGCATGCCGAATATTACTTGGAATGTGAATTGGAACGAAATCGCCAATAGATAAGACCATTTTACAATTTGGCCCCAAGTTAGAAGCAGAGCCTAAGGTGTAAATAATTGATAGTCCATATATCGGAAACTATAAGAGATAATGCAATTTGGCAACCGGCAATGTAATTAGCATGCCGAATATTACTTGGAATGTGAATTGGAACGAAATCGCCAATAGATAAGACCATTTTACAATTTGGGCCCAAGTTAGAAGCAGAGCCTAAGGTGTAAATTATGGATAGTCCATATCTCGGAAACTATAAGAGATAATGCAATTTCGCAACCGGCAATGTAATTAGCATGCCGAATATCACTTGGAATGTGAATTGGGACGAAATCGCCAATAGATAAGACCATTTTACAATTTGGGCCCAAGTTAGAAGCAGAGCCTAATTTGTAAATTATCGATAGTCCATATCTCGGAAACTATAAGAGATAATGCAATTTGGCAACCGGCAATGTAATTAGCATGCCGAATATTACTTGGATTGTGAATTGGAACGAAATCGCCAATAGATAAGACCATTTTACAATTTTGGCCCAAGTTAGAAGCAGAGCCTAAGGTGTAAATTATCGATAGTCCATATCTCGGAAACTATAAGAGATAATGCAATTTGGCAACCGGCAATGTAATTAGCATGCCGAATATTACTTGGAATGTGAATTGCAACGAAATCGCCAATAGATAAGACCATTTTACAATTTGGGCCCAAGTTAGAAGCAGAGCCTAAGGTGTAAATTATCGATAGTCCATATCTCGGAAACTATAAGAGATAATGCAATTTGGCAACCGGCAATGTAATTAGCATGCCGAATACTACTTGGAATGTGAATTGGAACGAAATCGCCAATAGATAAGACCATTTTACAATTTGGGCCCAAGTTAGAAGCAGAGCCTAAGGTGTAAATTATCGATAGTCCATATCTCGGAAACTATAAGAGATAATGCAATTTGGCAACCGGCAATGTAATTAGCATGCCGAATATTACTTGGAATGTGAATTGGAACGAAATTGCCAATAGATAAGACCATTTTACAATTTGGGCCCAAGTTCGAAGCAGAGCCTAAGGTGTAAATTATCGATAGTCCATATCTCTGAAACTATAAGAGATAATGCAATTTCGCAATCGGCAATGTAATTAGCATGCCGAATATTACTTGGAATGTGAATTGGAACGAAATCGCCAATAGATAAGACCATTTTACAATTTGTGCCCAAGTTAGAAGCAGAGCCTATGGTGTAAATTATCGATAGTCCATATCTCGGAAACTATAAGAGATAATGCAATTTGGCAACCGGCAATGTAATAAGCATGCCGAATATTACTTGGAATGTGAATTGGAACGAAATCGCCAATAGATAAGACCATTTTACAATTTGGGCCCAAGTTAGAAGCAGAGCCTAAGGTGTAAATTATCGATAGTCCATATCTCGGAAACTATAAGAGATAATGCAATTTGGCAACCGGCAATGTAATTAGCATGCCGAATATTACTTGGAATGTGAATTGGAACGAAATCGCCAATAGATAAGACCATTTTACAATTTGGGCCCAAGTTAGAAGCAGAGCCTAAGGTGTAAATTATCGATAGTCCATATCTCGGAAACTATAAGAGATAATGCAATTTGGCAACCGGCAATGTAATTAGCATGCCGAATATTACTTGGAATGTGAATTGGAACGAAATTGCCAATAGATAAGACCATTTTACAATTTGGGCCCAAGTTAGAAGCAGAGCCTAAGGTGTAAATTATCGATAGTCCATATCTCTGAAACTATAAGAGATAATGCAATTTCGTAACCGGCAATGTAATTAGCATGCCGAATATTACTTGGAATGTGAATTGGGACGAAATCGCCAATAGATAAGGCCATTTTACAATTTGGGCCCAAGTTAGAAGCAGAGCCTAAGGTGTAAATTATCGATAGTCCATATCTCGGAAACTATAAGAGATAATGCAATTTGGCAACCGGCAATGTAATTAGCATGCCGAATATTACTTGGAATGTGAATTGGAACGAAATCGCCAATAGATAAGACCATTTTACAATTTGGGCCCAAGTTAGAAGCAGAGCCTAAGGTGTTAATTATTGATAGTCCATATCTCGGAAACTATAAGAGATAATGCAATTTCGCAACCGGCAATGTAATTAGCATGCCGAATATTACTTGGAGTGTGAATTGGAACGAAATCGCCAATAGATAAGACCATTTTACAATTTGGGCCCAAGTTAGAAGCAGAGCCTAAGGTGTAAATTATCGATAGTCCATATCTCGGAAACTATAAGAGATAATGCAATTTGGCAACCGGCAATGTAATTAGCATGCCGAATATTACTTGGAATGTGAATTGGAACGAAATCGCCAATAGATAAGACCATTTTACAATTTGGGCCCAAGTTAGAAGCAGAGCCTAAGGTGTAAATTATCGATAGTCCATATCTCGGAAACTATAAGAGATAATGCAATTTGGCAACCGGCAATGTAATTAGCATGCCGAATATTACTTGGAATGTGAATTGGTACGAAATCGCCAATAGATAAGACCATTTTACAATTTGGGCCCAAGTTAGAAGCAGAACCAAAGGTGTATATTATCGATAGTCCATATCTCGGAAACTATAAGAGATAATGCAATTTGGCAACCGGCAATGTAATTAGCATGCCGAATATTACTTGGATTGTGAATTGGAACGAAATCGCCAATAGATAAGACCATTTTACAATTTGGGCCCAAGTTAGAAGCAGAGCCTAAGGTGTAAATTATTGATAGTCCATATCTCGGAAACTATAAGAGATAATGCAATTTGGCAACCGGCAATGTAATTAGCATGCCGAATATTACTTGGAATGTGAATTGGAACGAAATCGCCAATGGATAAGACCATTTTACAATTTGGGCCCAAGTTAGAAGCAGAGCCTAAGGTGTAAATTATTGATAGTCCATATCTCGGAAACTATAAGAGATAATGCAATTTGGCAACCGGCAATGTAATTAGCATGCCGAATATTACTTGGAATGTGAATTGGAACGAAATCGCCAATAGATAAGACCATTTTACAATTTGGGCCCAAGTTAGAAGCAGAGATTAAGGTGTAAATTATCGATAGTCCATATCTCGGAAACTATAAGAGATAATGCAATTTGGCAACCGGCAATGTAATTAGCATGCTGAATATTACTTGGAATGTGAATTGGAACGAAATTGCCAATAGATAAGACCATTTTACAATTTGGGCCCAAGTTAGAAGCAGAGCCTAAAGTGTAAATTATCGATAGTCCATATCTCTGAAACTATAAGAGATAATGCAATTTCGTAACCGGCAATGTAATTAGCATGCCGAATATTACTTGGAATGTGAATTGGGACGAAATCGCCAATAGATAAGGCCATTTTACAATTTGGGCCCAAGTTAGAAGCAGAGCCTAAGGTGTAAATTATCGATAGTCCATATCTCGGAAACTATAAGAGATAATGCAATTTGGCAACCGGCAATGTAATTAGCATGCCGAATATTACTTGGAATGTGAATTGGAACGAAATCGCCAATAGATAAGACCATTTTACAATTTGGGCCCAAGTTAGAAGCAGAGCCTAAGGTGTTAATTATTGATAGTCCATATCTCGGAAACTATAAGAGATAATGCAATTTCGCAACCGGCAATGTAATTAGCATGCCGAATATTACTTGGAGTGTGAATTGGAACGAAATCGCCAATAGATAAGACCATTTTACAATTTGGGCCCAAGTTAGAAGCAGAGCCTAAGGTGTAAATTATCGATAGTCCATATCTCGGAAACTATAAGAGATAATGCAATTTGGCAACCGGCAATGTAATTAGCATGCCGAATATTACTTGGAATGTGAATTGGAACGAAATCGCCAATAGATAAGACCATTTTACAATTTGGGCCCAAGTTAGAAGCAGAGCCTAAAGTGTAAATTATCGATAGTCCATATCTCGGAAACTATAAGAGATAATGCAATTTGGCAACCGGCAATGTAATTAGCATGCCGAATATTACTTGGAATGTGAATTGGTACGAAATCGCCAATAGATAAGACCATTTTACAATTTGGGCCCAAGTTAGAAGCAGAACCAAAGGTGTAAATTATCGATAGTCCATATCTCGGAAACTATAAGAGATAATGCAATTTGGCAACCGGCAATGTAATTAGCATGCCGAATATTACTTGGAATGTGAATTGGAACGAAATCGCCAATAGATAAGACCATTTTACAATTTGGGCCCAAGTTAGAAGCAGAGCCTAAGGTGTAAATTATTGATAGTCCATATCTCGGAAACTATAAGAGATAATGCAATTTGGCAACCGGCAATGTAATTAGCATGCCGAATATTACTTGGAATGTGAATTGGAACGAAATCGCCAATAGATAAGACCATTTTACAATTTGGGCCCAAGTTAGAAGCAGAGCCTAAGGTGTAAATTATTGATAGTCCATATCTCGGAAACTATAAGAGATAATGCAATTTCGCAACCGGCAATGTAATTAGCATGCCGAATATCACTTGGAATGTGAATTGGGACGAAATCGCCAATAGATAAGACCATTTTACAATTTGGGCCCAAGTTAGAAGCAGAGCCTAAGGTGTAAATTATCGATAGTCCATATCTCGGAAACTATAAGAGATAATGCAATTTGGCAACCGGCAATGTAATTAGCATGCCGAATATTACTTGGAATGTGAATTGGAACGAAATCGCCAATAGATAAGACCATTTTACAATTTGGGCCCAAGTTAGAAGCAGAGCCTAAGGTGTAAATTATCGATAGTCCATATCTCGGAAACTATAAGAGATAATGCAATTTGGCAACCGGCAATGTAATTAGCATGCCGAATATTACTTGGAATGTGAATTGCAACGAAATCGCCAATAGATAAGACCATTTTACAATTTGGGCCCAAGTTAGAAGCAGAGCCTAAGGTGTAAATTATCGATAGTCCATATCTCGGAAACTATAAGAGATAATGCAATTTGGCAAACGGCAATGTAATTAGCATGCCGAATATTACTTGGAATGTGAATTGGAACGAAATCGCCAATAGAAAAGACCATTTTACAATTTGGGCCCAAGTTAGAAGCAGAGCCTAAGGTGTAAATTATCGATAGTCCATATCTCGGAAACTATAAGAGATAATGCAATTTGGCAACCGGCAATGTAATTAGCATGCCGAATATTACTTGGAATGTGAATTGGAACGAAATCGCCAATAGATAAGACCATTTTACAATTTGGGCCCAAGTTAGAAGCAGAGCCAAAGGTGTAAATTATCGATAGTCCATATCTCGGAAACTATAAGAGATAATGCAATTTGGCAACCGGCAATGTAATTAGCATGCCGAATATTACTTGGAATGTGAATTGGAACGAAATCGCCAATAGATAAGACCATTTTACAATTTGGGCCCAAGTTAGAAGCAGAGCATAAGATGTAAATTATTGATAGTCCATATCTCGGAAACTATAAGAGATAATGCAATTTGGCAACCGGCAATGTAATTAGGATGCCGAATATTACTTGGAATGTGAATTGGAACGAAATCGCCAATAGATAAGACCATTTTACAATTTGGGCCCAAGTTAGAAGCAGAGCCTAAGGTGTAAATTATGGATAGTCCATATCTCGGAAACTATAAGAGATAATGCAATTTCGCAACCGGCAATGTAATTAGCATGCCGAATATCACTTGGAATGTGAATTGGGACGAAATCGCCAATAGATAAGACCATTTTACAATTTGGGCCCAAGTTAGAAGCAGAGCCTAAGGTGTAAATTATCGATAGTCCATATCTCGGAAACTATAAGAGATAATGCAATTTGGCAACCGGCAATGTAATTAGCATGCCGAATATTACTTGGAATGTGAATTGGAACGAAATCGCCAATAGATAAGACCATTTTACAATTTTGGCCCAAGTTAGAAGCAGAGCCTAAGGTGTAAATTATCGATAGTCCATATCTCGGAAACTATAAGAGAAAATGCAATTTGGCAACCGGCAATGTAATTAGCATGCCGAATATTACTTGGAATGTGAATTGCAACGAAATCGCCAATAGATAAGACCATTTTACAATTTGGGCCCAAGTTAGAAGCAGAGCCTAAGGTGTAAATTATCGATAGTCCATATCTCGGAAACTATAAGAGATAATGCAATTTGGCAACCGGCAATGTAATTAGCATGCCGAATATTACTTGGAATGTGAATTGGAACGAAATCGCCAATAGATAAGACCATTTTACAATTTGGGCCCAAGTTAGAAGCAGAGCCTAAGGTGTAAATTATCGATAGTCCATATCTCGGAAACTATAAGAGATAATGCAATTTGGCAACCGGCAATGTAATTAGCATGCCGAATATTACTTGGAATGTGAATTGGAACGAAATCGCCAATAGATAAGACCATTTTACAATTTGGGCCCAAGTTAGAAGCAGAGCCTAAGGTGTAAATTATCGATAGTCCATATCTCGGAAACTATAAGAGATAATGCAATTTGGCAACCGGCAATGTAATTAGCATGCCGAATACTACTTGGAATGTGAATTGGAACGAAATCGCCAATAGATAAGACCATTTTACAATTTGGGCCCAAGTTAGAAGCAGAGCCTAAGGTGTAAATTATCGATAGTCCATATCTCGGAAACTATAAGAGATAATGCAATTTGGCAACCGGCAATGTAATTAGCATGCCGAATATTACTTGGAATGTGAATTGGAACGAAATTGCCAATAGATAAGACCATTTTACAATTTGGGCCCAAGTTAGAAGCAGAGCCTAAGGTGTAAATTATCGATAGTCCATATCTCTGAAACTATAAGAGATAATGCAATTTCGCAATCGGCAATGTAATTAGCATGCCGAATATTACTTGGAATGTGAATTGGAACGAAATCGCCAATAGATAAGACCATTTTACAATTTGTGCCCAAGTTAGAAGCAGAGCCTATGGTGTAAATAATCGATAGTCCATATCTCGGAAACTATAAGAGATAATGCAATTTGGCAACCGGCAATGTAATTAGCATGCCGAATATTACTTGGAATGTGAATTGGAACGAAATCGCCAATAGATAAGACCATTTTACAATTTGGGCCCAAGTTAGAAGCAGAGCCTAAGGTGTAAATTATCGATAGTCCATATCTCGGAAACTATAAGAGATAATGCAATTTGGCAACCGGCAATGTAATTAGCATGCCGAATATTACTTGGAATGTGAATTGGAACGGAATCGCCAATAGATAAGACCATTTTACAATTTGGGCCCAAGTTAGAAGCAGAGCCTAAGGTGTAAATTATCGATAGTCCATATCTCGGAAACTATAAGAGATAATGCAATTTGGCAACCGGCAATGTAATTAGCATGCCGAATATTACTTGGAATGTGAATTGGAACGAAATTGCCAATAGATAAGACCATTTTACAATTTGGGCCCAAGTTAGAAGCAGAGCCTAAGGTGTAAATTATCGATAGTCCATATCTCTGAAACTATAAGAGATAATGCAATTTCGCAACCGGCAATGTAATTAGCATGCCGAATATTACTTGGAATGTGAATTGAGACGAAATCGCCAATAGATAAGGCCATTTTACAATTTGGGCCCAAGTTAGAAGCAGAGCCTAAGGTGTAAATTATCGATAGTCCATATCTCGGAAACTATAAGAGATAATGCAATTTGGCAACCGGCAATGTAATTAGCATGCCGAATATTACTTGGAATGTGAATTGGAACGAAATCGCCAATAGATAAGACCATTTTACAATTTGGGCCCAAGTTAGAAGCAGAGCCTAAGGTGTTAATTATTGATAGTCCATATCTCGGAAACTATAAGAGATAATGCAATTTCGCAACCGGCAATGTAATTAGCATGCCGAATATTACTTGGAGTGTGAATTGGAACGAAATCGCCAATAGATAAGACCATTTTACAATTTGGGCCCAAGTTAGAAGCAGAGCCTAAGGTGTAAATTATCGATAGTCCATATCTCGGAAACTATAAGAGATAATGCAATTTGGCAACCGGCAATGTAATTAGCATGCCGAATACTACTTGGAATGTGAATTGGAACGAAATCGCCAATAGATAAGACCATTTTACAATTTGGGCCCAAGTTAGAAGCAGAGCCTAAGGTGTAAATTATCGATAGTCCATATCTCGGAAACTATAAGAGATAATGCAATTTGGCAACCGGCAATGTAATTAGCATGCCGAATATTACTTGGAATGTGAATTGGTACGAAATCGCCAATAGATAAGACCATTTTACAATTTGGGCCCAAGTTAGAAGCAGAGCCAAAGGTGTAAATTATCGATAGTCCATATCTCGGAAACTATAAGAGATAATGCAATTTGGCAACCGGCAATGTAATTAGCATGCCGAATATTACTTGGAATGTGAATTGGAACGAAATCGCCAATAGATAAGACCATTTTACAATTTGGGCCCAAGTTAGAAGCAGAGCCTAAGGTGTAAATTATTGATAGTCCATATCTCGGAAACTATAAGAGATAATGCAATTTGGCAACCGGCAATGTAATTAGCATGCCGAATATTACTTGGAATGTGAATTGGAACGAAATCGCCAATAGATAAGACCATTTTACAATTTGGGCCCAAGTTAGAAGCAGAGCCAAAGGTGTAAATTATCGATAGTCCATATCTCGGAAACTATAAGAGATAATGCAATTTGGCAACCGGCAATGTAATTAGCATGCCGAATATTACTTGGAATGTGAATTGGAACGAAATCTCCAATAGATAAGACCATTTTACAATTTGGGCCCAAGTTAGAAGCAGAGCCTAAGGTGTAAATTATTGATAGTCCATATCTCGGAAACTATAAGAGATAATGCAATTTGGCAACCGGCAATGTAATTAGCATGCCGAATATTACTTGGAATGTGAATTGGAACGAAATCGCCAATAGATAAGACCATTTTACAATTTGGGCCCAAGTTAGAAGCAGAGCCTAAGGTGTAAATTATTGATAGTCCATATCTCGGAAACTATAAGAGATAATGCAATTTCGCAACCGGCAATGTAATTAGCATGCCGAATATCACTTGGAATGTGAATTGGGACGAAATCGCCAATAGATAAGACCATTTTACAATTTGGGCCCAAGTTAGAAGCAGAGCCTAAGGTGTAAATTATCGATAGTAAATATCTCGGAAACTATAACAGATAATGCAATTTGGCAACCGGCAATGTAATTAGCATGCCGAATATCACTTGGAATGTGAATTGGGACGAAATCGCCAATAGATAAGACCATTTTACAATTTGGGCCCAAGTTAGAAGCAGAGCCTAAGGTGTAAATTATCGATAGTCCATATCTCGGAAACTATAAGAGATAATGCAATTTGGCAACCGGCAATGTAATTAGCATGCCGAATATTACTTGGAATGTGAATTGGAACGAAATCGCCAATAGATAAGACCATTTTACAATTTGGGCCCAAGTTAGAAGCAGAGCCTAAGGTGTAAATTATCGATAGTCCATATCTCGGAAACTATAAGAGATAATGCAATTTGGCAACCGGCAATGTAATTAGCATGCCGAATATTACTTGGAATGTGAATTGGAACGAAATCGCCAATAGAAAAGACCATTTTACAATTTGGGCCCAAGTTAGAAGCAGAGCCTAAGGTGTAAATTATCGATAGTCCATATCTCGGAAACTATAAGAGATAATGCAATTTGGCAACCGGCAATGTAATTAGCATGCCGAATATTACTTGGAATGTGAATTGGAACGAAATCGCCAATAAATAAGACCATTTTACAATTTGGGCCCAAGTTAGAAGCAGAGCCTATGGTGTAAATTATCGATAGTCCATATCTCGGAAACTATAAGAGATAATGCAATTTGGCAACCGGCAATGTAATTAGCATGCGGAATATTACTTGGAATGTGAATTGGAACGAAATCGCCAATAGATAAGACCATTTTACAATTTGGGCCCAAGTTAGAAGCAGAGCCTAAGGTGTAAATTATCGATAGTCCATATCTCGGAAACTATAAGAGATAATGCAATTTGGCAACCGGCAATGTAATTAGCATGCCGAATATTACTTGGAATGTGAATTGCAATGAAATCGCCAATAGATAAGACCATTTTACAATTTGGGCCCAAGTTAGAAGCAGAGCCTAAGGTGTAAATTATCGATAGTCCATATCTCGGAAACTATAAGAGATAATGCAATTTGGCAACCGGCAATGTAATTAGCATGCCGAATATTACTTGGAATGTGAATTGGAACGAAATCGCCAATAGATAAGACCATTTTACAATTTGGGCCCAAGTTAGAAGCAGAGCCTAAGGTGTAAATTATCGATAGTCCATATCTCGGAAACTATAAGAGATAATGCAATTTGGCAACCGGCAATGTAATTAGCATGCCGAATATTACTTGGAATGTGAATTGGAACGAAATCGCCAATAGATAAGACCATTTTACAATTTGGGCCCAAGTTAGAAGCAGAGCCAAAGGTGTAAATTATCGATAGTCCATATCTCGGAAACTATAAGAGATAATGCAATTTGGCAACCGGCAATGTAATTAGCATGCCGAATATTACTTGGACTGTGAATTGGAACGAAATCGCCAATAGATAAGACCATTTTACAATTTGGGCCCAAGTTAGAAGCAGAGCCTAAGATGTAAATTATTGATAGTCCATATCTCGGAAACTATAAGAGATAATGCAATTTGGCAACCGGCAATGTAATTAGCATGCCGAATATTACTTGGAATGTGAATTGGAACGAAATCGCCAATAGATAAGACCATTTTACAATTTGGGCCCAAGTTAGAAGCAGAGCCTAAGGTGTAAATTATGGATAGTCCATATCTCGGAAACTATAAGAGATAATGCAATTTCGCAACCGGCAATGTAATTAGCATGCCGAATATCACTTTGAATGTGAATTGGGACGAAATCGCCAATAGATAAGACCATTTTACAATTTGGGCCCAAGTTAGAAGCAGAGCCTAAGGTGTAAATTATCGATAGTCCATATCTCGGAAACTATAAGAGATAATGCAATTTGGCAACCGGCAATGTAATTAGCATGCCGAATATTACTTGGAATGTGAATTGGAACGAAATCGCCAATAGATAAGACCATTTTACAATTCTGGCTCAAGTTAGAAGCAGAGCCTAAGGTGTAAATTATCGATAGTCCATATCTCGGAAACTATAAGAGATAATGCAATTTGGCAACCGGCAATGTAATTAGCATGCCGAATATTACTTGGATTGTGAATTGCAACGAAATCGCCAATAGATAAGACCATTTTACAATTTGGGCCCAAGTTAGAAGCAGAGCCTAAGGTGTAAATTATCGATAGTCCATATTTCGGAAACTATAAGAGATAATGCAATTTGGCAACCGGCAATGTAATTAGCATGCCGAATATTACTTGGAATGTGAATTGGAACGAAATCGCCAATAGATAAGACCATTTTACAATTTGGGCCCAAGTTAGAAGCAGAGCCTAAGGTGTAAATTATCAATAGTCCATATCTCGGAAACTATAAGAGATAATGCAATTTGGCAACCGGCAATGTAATTAGCATGCCGAATATTACTTGGAATGTGAATTGGAACGAAATCGCCAATAGATAAGACCATTTTACAATTTGGGCCCAAGTTAGAAGCAGAGCCTAAGGTGTAAATTATCGATAGTCCATATCTCTGAAACTATAAGAGATAATGCAATTTCGCAACCGGCAATGTAATTAGCATGCCGAATATTACTTGGAATGTGAATTGGGACGAAATCGCCAATAGATAAGGCCATTTTACAATTTGGGCCCAAGTTAGAAGCAGAGCCTAAGGTGTAAATTATCGATAGTCCATATCTCGGAAACTATAAGAGATAATGCAATTTGGCAACCGGCAATGTAATTAGCATGCCGAATATTACTTGGAATGTGAATTGGAACGAAATCGCCAATAGATAAGACCATTTTACAATTTGGGCCCAAGTTAGAAGCAGAGCCTAAGGTGTAAATTATTGATAGTCCATATCTCGGAAACTATAAGAGATAATGCAATTTCGCAACCGGCAATGTAATTAGCATGCCGAATATTACTTGGAGTGTGAATTGGAACGAAATCGCCAATAGATAAGACCATTTTACAATTTGGGCCCAAGTTAGAAGCAGAGCCTAAGGTGTAAATTATCGATAGTCCATATCTCGGAAACTATAAGAGATAATGCAATTTGGCAACCGGCAATGTAATTAGCATGCCGAATATTACTTGGAATGTGAATTGGAACGAAATCGCCAATAGATAAGACCATTTTACAATTTGGGCC
Source organism: Rhynchophorus ferrugineus (assembly GCF_030347505.1). Lineage (NCBI taxonomy): Eukaryota > Metazoa > Arthropoda > Insecta > Coleoptera > Curculionidae > Rhynchophorus > Rhynchophorus ferrugineus. The sequence goes on along the minus strand of NW_027472945.1, from coordinate 66,605 downwards.
CAAGTTAGAAGCAGAGCCTAAGGTGTAAATTATCGATAGTCCATATCTCGGAAACTATAAGAGATAATGCAATTTGGCAACCGGCAATGTAATTAGCATGCCGAATATTACTTGGAATGTGAATTGGAACGAAATCGCCAATAGATAAGACCATTTTACAATTTGGGCCCAAGTTAGAAGCAGAGCCAAAGGTGTAAATTATCGATAGTCCATATCTCGGAAACTATAAGAGATAATGCAATTTGGCAACCGGCAATGTAATTAGCATGCCGAATATTACTTGGAATGTGAATTGGAACGAAATCGCCAATAGATAAGACCATTTTACAATTTGGGCCCAAGTTAGAAGCAGAGCCTATGGTGTAAATTATCGATAGTCCATATCTCGGAAACTATAAGAGATAATGCAATTTGGCAACCGGCAATGTATTTAGCATGCCGAATATTACTTGGAATGTGAATTGGAACGAAATCGCCAATAGATAAGACCATTTTACAATTTGGGCCCAAGTTAGAAGCAGAGCCTAAGGTGTAAATTATTGATAGTCCATATCTCGGAAACTATAAGAGATAATGCAATTTCGCAACCGGCAATGTAATTAGCATGCCGAATATCACTTGGAATGTGAATTGGGACGAAATCGCCAATAGATAAGACCATTTTACAATTTGGGCCCAAGTTAGAAGCAGAGCCTAAGGTGTAAATTATCGATAGTCCATATCTCGGAAACTATAAGAGATAATGCAATTTGGCAACCGGCAATGTAATTAGCATGCCGAATATTACTTGGAATGTGAATTGGAACGAAATCGCCAATAGATAAGACCATTTTACAATTTGGGCCCAAGTTAGAAGCAGAGCCTAAGGTGTAAATTATCGATAGTCCATATCTCGGAAACTATAAGAGATAATGCAATTTGGCAACCGGCAATGTAATTAGCATGCCGAATATTACTTGGAATGTGAATTTCAACGAAATCGCCAATAGATAAGACCATTTTACAATTTGGGCCCAAGTTAGAAGCAGAGCCTAAGGTGTAAATTATCGATAGTCCATATCTCGGAAACTATAAGAGATAATGCAATTTGGCAACCGGCAATGTAATTAGCATGCCGAATATTACTTGGAATGTGAATTGGAACGAAATCGCCAATAGATAAGACCATTTTACAATTTGGGCCCAAGTTCGAAGCAGAGCCTAAGGTATAAATTATTGATAGTCCATATCTCGGAAACTATAAGAGATAATGCAATTTCGCAACCGGCAATGTAATTAGCATGCCGAATATCACTTGGAATGTGAATTGGGACGAAATCGCCAATAGATAAGACCATTTTACAATTTGGGCCCAAGTTAGAAGCTGAGCCTAAGGTGTAAATTATCGATAGTCCATATCTCGGAAACTATAAGAGATAATACAATTTGGCAACCGGCAATGTAATTAGCATGCCGAATATTACTTGGAATGTGAATTGGAACGAAATCGCCAATAGATAAGACCATTTTACAATTTGGGCCCAAGTTAGAAGCAGAGCCTAAGGTGTAAATTATCGATAGTCCATATCTCGGAAACTATAAGAGATAATGCAATTTGGCAACCGGCAATGTAATTAGCATGCCGAATATTACTTGGAATGTGAATTGGAACGAAATCGCCAATAGATAAGACCATTTTACAATTTGGGCCCAAGTTAGAAGCAGAGCCTATGGTGTAAATTATCGATAGTCCATATCTCGGAAACTATAAGAGATAATGCAATTTGGCAACCGGCAGTGTAATTAGCATGCCGAATATTACTTGGAATGTGAATTGGAACGAAATCGCCAATAGATAAGACCATTTTACAATTTGGGCCCAAGTTAGAAGCAGAGCCTAAGGTGTAAATTATCGATAGTCCATATCTCGGAAACTATAAGAGATAATGCAATTTGGCAACCGGCAATGTAATTAGCATGCCGAATATTACTTGGAATGTGAATTGGAACGAAATCGCCAACAGGTAAGTCCATTTTACAATTTGGTCCGAAGTTAGAAGCAGAGCCTAAGGTGTAAATTATCGATAGTCCATATCTCGGAAACTATAAGAGGTAATTCAATTTGGCAACCGGCAATGTAATTAGCATGCCGAATATTACTTGGAATGTGAATTGGAACCAAATCGCCAATAGATAAGACCATTTTACAATTTGGGCCCAAGTTAGAAGCAGAGCCTAAGGTGTAAATTATCGATAGTCCATATCTCGGAAACTATAAGAGATAATGCAATTTGGCAACCGGCAATGTAATTAGCATGCCGAATATTACTTGGAATGTGAATTGGAACGAAATCGCCAATAGATAAGACCATTTTACAATTTGGCCCCAAGTTAGAAGCAGAGCCTATGGTGTAAATTATCGATAGTCCATATCTCGGAAACTATAAGAGATAATGCAATTTGGCAACCGGCAATGTAATTAGCATGCCGAATATTACTTGGAATGTGAATTGGAACGAAATCGCCAATAGATAAGACCATTTAACAATTTGGGCCCAAGTTAGAAGCAGAGCCTATGGTGTAAATTATCGATAGTCCATATCTCGGAAACTATAAGAGATAATGCAATTTGGCAACCGGCAATGTAATTAGCATGCCGAATATTACTTGGAATGTGAATTGGAACGAAATCGCCAATAGATAAGACCATTTTACAATTTGGGCCCAAGTTAGAAGCAGAGCCTAAGGTGTAAATTATCGATAGTCCATATCTCGGAAACTATAAGAGATAATGCAATTTGGCAACCGGCAATGTAATTAGCATGCCGAATATTACTTGGAATGTGAATTGGAACGAAATCGCCAATAGATAAGACCATTTTACAATTTGGGCCCAAGTTAGAAGCAGAGCCTAAGGTGTAAATTATCAATAGTCCATATCTCGGAAACTATAAGAGATAATGCAATTTGGCAACCGGCAATGTAATTAGCATACCGAATATTACTTGGAATGTGAATTGGAACGAAATCGCCAATAGATAAGACCATTTTACAATTTGGGCCCAAGTTAGAAGCAGAGCCTAAGGTGTAAATTATCGATAGTCCATATCTCGGAAACTATAAGAGATAATGCAATTTGGCAACCGGCAATGTAATTAGCATGCCGAATATTACTTGGAATGTGAATTGGAACGAAGTCGCCAATAGATAAGACCATTTTACAATTTGGGCCCAAGTTAGAAGCAGAGCCTAAGGTGTAAATTATCGATAGTCCATATCTCGGAAACTATAAGAGATAATGCAATTTGGCAACCGGCAATGTAATTAGCATGCCGAATATTACTTGGAATGTGAATTGGAACGAAATCGCCATTAGGTAAGACCATTTTACAATTTGGGCCCAAGTTAGAAGCAGAGCCTAAGGTGTAAATTATCGATAGTCCATATCTCGGAAACTATAAGAGATAATTCAATTTGGCAACCGGCAATGTAATTAGCATGCCGAATATTACTTGGAATGTGAATTGGAACAAAATCGCCAATAGATAAGACCATTTTACAATTTGGGCCCAAGTTAGAAGCAGAGCCTAAGGTGTAAATTATCGATAGTTCATATCTCGGAAACTATAAGAGATAATGCAATTTGGCAACCGGCAATGTAATTAGCATGCCGAATAATACTTGGAATGTGAATTGGAACGAAATCGCCAATAGATAAGACCATTTTACAATTTGGGAGCAAGTTAGAAGCAGAGCCTAAGGTGTAAATTATCGATAGTCCATATCTCGGAAACTATAAGAGATAATGCAATTTGGCAACCGGCAATGTAATTAGCATGCCGAATATTACTTGGAATGTGAATTGGAACGATATCGCCAATAGATAAGACCATTTTACAATTTGGGCCCAAGTTAGAAGCAGAGCCTATGGTGTAAATTATCGATAGTCCATATCTCGGAAACTATAAGAGAAAATGCAATTTGGCAACCGGCAATGTAATTAGCATGCCGAATATTACTTGGAATGTGAATTGGAACGAAATCGCCAATAGATAAGACCATTTTACAATTTGGGCCCAAGTTAGAAGCAGAGCCTAAGGTGTAAATTATCGATAGTCCATATCTCGGAAACTATAAGAGATAATGCAATTTGGCAACCGGCAATGCAATTAGCATGCCGAATATTACTTGGAATGTGAATTGGAACGAAATCGCCAATAGATAAGACCATTTTACAATTTGGGCCCAAGTTAGAAGCAGAGCCTAAGGTGTAAATTATCGATAGTCCATATCTCGGAAACTATAAGAGATAATGCAATTTGGCAACCGGTAATGTAATTAGCATGCCGAATATTACTTGGAATGTGAATTGGAACGAAATCGCCAATAGATAAGACCATTTTACAATTTGGGCCCAAGTTAGAAGCAGAGCCTAAGGTGTAAATTATTGATAGTCCATATCTCGGAAACTATAAGAGATAATGCAATTTCGCAACCGGCAATGTAATTAGCATGCCGAATATCACTTGGAATGTGAATTGGGACGAAATCGCCAATAGATAAGACCATTTTACAATTTGGGTACAAGTTAGAAGCAGAGCCTAAAGTGTAAATTATCGATAGTCCATATCTCGGAAACTATAAGAGATAATGCAATTTGGCAACCGGCAATGTAATTAGCATGCCGAATATTACTTGGTCTGTGAATTGGAACGAAATCGCCAATAGATAAGACCATTTTACAATTTGGGCCCAAGTTAGAAGCAGAGCCTAAGGTGTAAATTATCGATAGTCCATATCTCGGAAACTATAAGAGATAATGCAACTTGGCAACCGGCAATGTAATTAGCATGCGGAATATTACTTGGAATGTGAATTGGAACGAAATCGCCAATAGATAAGACCATTTTACAATTTGGGCCCAAGTTAGAAGCAGAGCCTAAGGTGTAAATTATCGATAGTCCATATCTCGGAAACTATAAGAGATAATGCAATTTCGCAACCGGCAATGTAATTAGCATGCCGAATATTACTTGGAGTGTGAATTGGAACGAAATCGCCAATAGATAAGACCATTTTACAATTTGGGCCCAAGTTAGAAGCAGAGCCTAAGGTGTAAATTATCGATAGTCCATATCTCGGAAACTATAAGAGATAATGCAATTTGGCAACCGGCAATGTAATTAGCATGCCGAATATTACTTGGAATGTGAATTGGAACGAAATCGCCAATACATAAGACCATTTTACAATTTGGGCCCAAGTTAGAAGCAGAGCCTAAGGTGTAAATTATCGATAGTCCATATCTCGGAAACTATAAGAGATAATGCAATTTGGCAACCGGCAATGTAATTAGCATGCCGAATATTACTTGGAATGTGAATTGGAACGAAATCGCCAATAGATAAGACCATTTTACAATTTGGGCCCAAGTTAGAAGCAGAGCCTAAGGTGTAAATTATCGATAGTCCATATCTCGGAAACTATAAGAGATAATGCAATTTGGCAACCGGCAATGTAATTAGCATGCCGAATATTACTTGGAATGTGAATTGCAACGAAATCGCCAATAGATAAGACCATTTTACAATTTGGGCCCAAGTTAGAAGCAGAGCCTAAGGTGTAAATAATCGATAGTCCATATCTCGGAAACTATAAGAGATAATGCAATTTGGCAACCGGCAATGTAATTAGCATGCCGAATATTACTTGGAATGTGAATTGGAACGAAATCGCCAATAGATAAGACCATTTTACAATTTGGGCCCAAGTTAGAAGCAGAGCCTAAGGTGTAAATTATTGATAGTCCATATCTCGGAAACTATAAGAGATAATGCAATTTCGCAACTGGCAATGTAATTAGCATGCCGAATATCACTTGGAATGTGAATTGGGACGAAATCGCCAATAGATAAGACCATTTTACAATTTGGGCCCAAGTTAGAAGCAGAGCCTAAGGTGTAAATTATCGATAGTCTATATCTCGGAAACTATAAGAGATAATGCAATTTGGCAACCGGCAATGTAATTAGCATGCCGAATATTACTTGGATTGTGAATTGGAACGAAATCGCCAATAGGTAAGACCATTTTACAATTTGGGCCCAAGTTAGAAGCAGAGCCTAAGGTGTAAATTATCGATAGTCCATATCTCGGAAACTATAAGAGATAATTCAATTTGGCAACCGGCAATGTAATTAGCATGCCGAATATTACTTGGAATGTGAATTGGAACGAAATCGCCAATAGATAAGACCATTTCACAATTTGGGCCCAAGTTAGAAGCAGAGCCTAAGGTGTAAATTATCGATAGTCCATATCTCGGAAACTATAAGAGATAATGCAATTTGGCAAACGGCAATGTAATTAGCATGCCGAATATTACTTGGAATGTGAATTGGAACGAAATCGCCAATAGATAAGACCATTTTACAATTTGGGCCCAAGTTAGAAGCAGAGCCTAAGGTGTAAATTATCGATAGTCCATATCTCAGAAACTATAAGAGATAATGCAATTTGGCAACCGGCAATGTAATTAGCATGCCGAATATTACTTGGAATGTGAATTGGAACGAAATCGCCAAAAGATAAGACCATTTTACAATTTGGGCCCAAGTTAGAAGCAGAGCCTATGGTGTAAATTATCGATAGTCCATATCTCGGAAACTATAAGAGATAATGCAATTTGGCAACCGGCAATGTAATTAGCATGCCGAATATTACTTGGAGTGTGAATTGGAACGAAATCGCCAATAGATAAGACCATTTTACAATTTGGGCCCAAGTTAGAAGCAGAGCCTAAGGTGTAAATTATCGATAGTCCATATCTCGGAAACTATAAGAGATAATGCAATTTGGCAACCGGCAATGTAATTAGCATGCCGAATATTACTTGGAATGTGAATTGGAACGAAATCGCCAATAGATAAGATCATTTTACAATTTGGGCCCAAGTTAGAAGCAGAGCCTAAGGTGTAAATTATCGATAGTCCATATCTCGGAAACTATAAGAGATAATGCAATTTGGCAACCGGCAATGTAATTAGCATGCCGAATATTACTTGGAATGTGAATTGGAACGAAATCGCCAATAGATAAGGCCATTTTACAATTTGGGCCCAAGTTAGAAGCAGAGCCTAAGGTGTAAATAATTGATAGTCCATATCTCGGAAACTATAAGAGATAATGCAATTTCGCAACCGGCAATGTAATTAGCATGCCGAATATTACTTGGAGTGTGAATTGGAACGGAATCGCCAATAGATAAGACCATTTTACAATTTGGGCCCAAGTTAGAAGCAGAGCCTAAGGTGTAAATTATCGATAGTCCATATCTCGGAAACTATAAGAGATAATGCAATTTGGCAACCGGCAATGTAATTAGCATGCCGAATATTACTTGGAATGTGAATTGGAACGAAATCGCCAATAGATAAGACCATTTTACAATTTGGGCCCAAATTAGAAGCAGAGCCTAAGGTGTAAATTATCGATAGTCCATATCTCTGAAACTATAAGAGATAATGCAATTTGGCAACCGGCAATATAATTAGCATGCCGAATATTACTTGGAATGTGAATTGGAACGAAATCGCCAATAGATAAGACCATTTTACAATTTGGGCCCAAGTTAGAAGCAGAGCCTAAGGTGTAAATTATCGATAGTCCATATCTCGGAAACTATAAGAGATAATGCAATTTGGCAACCGGCAATGTAATTAGCATGCCGAATATTACTTGGAATGTGAATTGGAACAAAATCGCCAATAGATAAGACCATTTTACAATTTGGGCCCAAGTTAGAAGCAGAGCCTAAGGTGTAAATTATCGATAGTCCATATCTCGGAAACTATAAGAGATAATGCAATTTGGCAACCGGCAATGTAATTAGCATGCCGAATATTACTTGGAATGTGAATTGGAACGAAATCGCCAATAGATAAGACCATTTTACAATTTGGGCCCAAGTTAGAAGCAGAGCCTAAGGTGTAAATTATTGATAGTCCATATCTCGGAAACTATAAGAGATAATGCAATTTCGCAACCGGCAATGTAATTAGCATGCCGAATATCACTTGGAATATGAATTGGGACGAAATCGCCAATAGATAAGACCATTTTACAATTTGGGCCCAAGTTAGAAGCAGAGCCTAAGGTGTAAATTATCGATAGTCCATATCTCGGAAACTATAAGAGATAATGCAATTTGGCAACCGGCAATGTAATTAGCATGCCGAATATTACTTGGAATGTGAATTGGAACGAAATCGCCAATAGATAAGACCATTTTACAATTTGGGCCCAAGTTAGAAGCAGAGCCTAAGGTGTAAATTATTGATAGTCCATATCTCGGAAACTATAAGAGATAATGCAATTTCGCAACCGGCAATGTAATTAGCATGCCGAATATTACTTGGAGTGTGAATTGGAACGAAATCGCCAATAGGTAAGACCATTTTACAATTTGGGCCCAAGTTAGAAGCAGAGCCTAAGGTGTAAATTATCGATAGTCCATATCTCGGAAACTATAAGAGATAATGCAATTTGGCAACCGGCAATGTAATTAGCATGCCGAATATTACTTGGAATGTGAATTGGAACGAAATCGCCAATAGATAAGACCATTTTACAATTTGGGCCCAAGTTAGAAGCAGAGCCTAAGGTGTAAATTATCGATAGTCCATATCTCGGAAACTATAAGAGATAATGCAATTTGGCAACCGGCAATGTAATTAGCATGCCGAATATTACTTGGAATGTGAATTGGAACGAAATCGCCAATAGATAAGACCATTTTACAATTTGGGCCCAAGTTAGAAGCAGAGCCTAAGGTGTAAATTATCGATAGTCCATATCTCGGAAACTATAAGAGATAATGCAATTTGGCAACCGGCAATGTAATTAGCATGCCGAATATTACTTGGAATGTGAATTGCAACGAAATCGCCAATAGATAAGACAATTTTACAATTTGGGCCCAAGTTAGAAGCAGAGCCTAAGGTGTAAATTATCGATAGTCCATATCTCGGAAACTATAAGAGATAATGCAATTTGGCAACCGGCAATGTAATTAGCATGCCGAATATTACTTGGAATGTGAATTGGAACGAAATCGCCAATAGATAAGACCATTTTACAATTTGGGCCCAAGTTAGAAGCAGAGCCTAAGGTGTAAATTATCGATAGTCCATATCTCGGAAACTATAAGAGATAATGCAATTTCGCAACCGGCAATGTAATTAGCATGCCGAATATCACTTGGAATGTGAATTGGGACGAAATCGCCAATAGATAAGACCATTTTACAATTTGGGCCCAAGTTAGAAGCAGAGCCTAAGGTGTAAATTATCGATAGTCCGTATCTCGGAAACTATAAGAGATAATGCAATTTGGCAACCGGCAATGTAATTAGCATGCCGAATATTACATGGAATGTGAATTGGAACGAAATCGCCAATAGATAAGGCCATTTTACAATTTGGGCCCAAGTTAGAAGCAGAGCCTAAGGTGTAAATTATCGGTAGTCCATATCTCGGAAAATATAAGAGATAATGCAATTTGGCAACCGGCAATGTAATTAGCATGCCGAATATTACTTGGAATGTGAATTGGAACGAAATCGCCAATAGGTAAGACCATTTTACAATTTGGGCCCAAGTTAGAAGCAGAGCCTAAGGTGTAAATTATCGATAGTCCATATCTCGGAAACTATAAGAGATAATGCAATTTGGCAACCGGCAATGTAATTAGCATGCCGAATATTACTTGGAGTGTGAATTGGAACGAAATCGCCAATAGATAAGACCATTTTACAATTTGGGCCCAAGTTAGAAGCAGAGCCTAAGGTGTAAATTATCGATAGTCCATATCTCGGAAACTATAAGAGATAATGCAATTTGGCAACCGGCAATGTAATTAGCATGCCGAATATTACTTGGAATGTGAATTGGAACGAAATCGCCAATAGATAAGACCATTTTACAATTTGGGCCCAAGTTAGAAGCAGAGCCTAAGGTGTAAATTATCGATAGTCCATATCTCGGAAACTATAAGAGATAATGCAATTTGGCAACCGGCAATGTAATTAGCATGCCGAATATTACTTGGAATGTGAATTGGAACGAAATCGCCAATAGGTAAGACCATTTTACAATTTGGGCCCAAGTTAGAAGCAGAGCCTAAGGTGTAAATTATCGATAGTCCATATCTCGGAAACTATAAGAGATAATGCAATTTGGCAACCGGCAATGTAATTAGCATGCCGAATATTACTTGGAGTGTGAATTGGAACGAAATCGCCAATAGATAAGACCATTTTACAATTTGGGCCCAAGTTAGAAGCAGAGCCTAAGGTGTAAATTATCGATAGTCCATATCTCGGAAACTATAAGAGATAATGCAATTTGGCAACAGGCAATGTAATTAGCATGCCGAATATTACTTGGAATGTGAATTGGAACGAAATCGCCAATAGATAAGACCATTTTACAATTTGGGCCCAAGTTAGAAGCAGAGCCTAAGGTGTAAATTATCGATAGTCCATATCTCGGAAACTATAAGAGATAATGCAATTTGGCAACCGGCAATGTAATTAGCATGCCGAATATTACTTGGAATGTGAATTGGAACGAAATCGCCAATAGATAAGACCATTTTACAATTTGGGCCCAAGTTAGAAGCAGAGCCTAAGGTGTAAATTATTGATAGTCCATATCTCGGAAACTATAAGAGATAATGCAATTTCGCAACCGGCAATGTAATTAGCATGCCGAATATCACTTGGAATATGAATTGGGACGAAATCGCCAATAGATAAGACCATTTTACAATTTGGACCCAAGTTAGAAGCAGAGCCTAAGGTGTAAATTATCGATAGTCCATATCTCGGAAACTATAAGAGATAATGCAATTTGGCAACCGGCAATGTAATTAGCATGCCGAATATTACTTGGAATGTGAATTGGAACGAAATCGCCAATAGATAAGACCATTTTACAATTTGGGCCCAAGTTAGAAGCAGAGCCTAAGGTGTAAATTATCGATAGTCCATATCTCGGAAACTATAAGAGATAATGCAATTTGGCAACCGGCAATGTAATTAGCATGCCGAATATTACTTGGAATGTGAATTGGAACGAAATCGCCAATAGATAAGACCATTTTACAATTTGGGCCCAAGTTAGAAGCAGAGCCTATGGTGTAAATTATCGATAGTCCATATCTCGGAAACTATAAGAGATAATGCAATTTGGCAACCGGCAATGTAATTAGCATGCCGAATATTACTTGGAATGTGAATTGGAACGAAATCGCCAATAGATAAGACCATTTTACAATTTGGGCCCAAGTTAGAAGCAGAGCCTAAGGTGTAAATTATCGATAGTCCATATCTCGGAAACTATAAGAGATAATGCAATTTGGCAACCGGCAATATAATTAGCATGCCGAATATTACTTGGAATGTGAATTGGAACGAAATCGCCAATAGATAAGACCATTTTACAATTTGGGCCCAAATTAGAAGCAGAGCCTAAGGTGTAAATTATCGATAGTCCATATCTCGGAAACTATAAGAGATAATGCAATTTGGCAACCGGCAATATAATTAGCATGCCGAATATTACTTGGAATGTGAATTGGAACGAAATCGCCAATAGATAAGACCATTTTACAATTTGGGCCCAAGTTAGAAGCAGAGCCTAAGGTGTAAATTATCGATAGTCCATATCTCGGAAACTATAAGAGATAATGCAATTTGGCAACCGGCAATGTAATTAGCATGCCGAATATTACTTGGAATGTGAATTGGAACAAAATCGCCAATAGATAAGACCATTTTACAATTTGGGCCCAAGTTAGAAGCAGAGCCTAAGGTGTAAATTATCGATAGTCCATATCTCGGAAACTATAAGAGATAATGCAATTTGGCAACCGGCAATGTAATTAGCATGCCGAATATTACTTGGAATGTGAATTGGAACGAAATCGCCAATAGATAAGACCATTTTACAATTTGGGCCCAAGTTAGAAGCAGAGCCTAAGGTGTAAATTATTGATAGTCCATATCTCGGAAACTATAAGAGATAATGCAATTTCGCAACCGGCAATGTAATTAGCATGCCGAATATCACTTGGAATATGAATTGGGACGAAATCGCCAATAGATAAGACCATTTTACAATTTGGGCCCAAGTTAGATGCAGAGCCTAAGGTGTAAATTATCGATAGTCCATATCTCGGAAACTATAAGAGATAATGCAATTTGGCAACCGGCAATGTAATTAGCATGCCGAATATTACATGGAATGTGAATTGGAACGAAATCGCCAATAGATAAGACCATTTTACAATTTGGGCCCAAGTTAGAAGCAGAGCCTAAGGTGTAAATTATTGATAGTCCATATCTCGGAAACTATAAGAGATAATGCAATTTCGCAACCGGCAATGTAATTAGCATGCCGAATATTACTTGGAGTGTGAATTGGAACGAAATCGCCAATAGGTAAGACCATTTTACAATTTGGGCCCAAGTTAGAAGCAGAGCCTAAGGTGTAAATTATCGATAGTCCATATCTCGGAAACTATAAGAGATAATGCAATTTGGCAACCGGCAATGTAATTAGCATGCCGAATATTACTTGGAATGTGAATTGGAACGAAATCGCCAATAGATAAGACCATTTTACAATTTGGGCCCAAGTTAGAAGCAGAGCCTAAGGTGTAAATTATCGATAGTCCATATCTCGGATACTATAAGAGATAATGCAATTTGGCAACCGGCAATGTAATTAGCATGCCGAATAGTACTTGGAATGTGAATTGGAACGAAATCGCCAATAGATAAGACCATTTTACAATTTGGGCCCAAGTTAGAAGCAGAGCCTAAGGTGTAAATTATCGATAGTCCATATCTCGGAAACTATAAGAGATAATGCAATTTGGAAACCGGCAATGTAATTAGCATGCCGAATATTACTTGGAATGTGAATTGGAACGAAATCGCCAATATATAAGATCATTTTACAATTTGGGCCCAAGTTAGAAGCAGAGCCTAAGGTGTAAATTATCGATAGTCCATATCTCGGAAACTATAAGAGATAATGCAATTTGGCAACCGGCAATGTAATTAGCATGCCGAATATTACTTGGAATGTGAATTGGAACGAAATCGCCAATAGATAAGACCATTTTACAATTTGGGCCCAAGTTAGAAGCAGAGCCTATGGTGTAAATTATCGATAGTCCATATCTCGGAAACTATAAGAGATAATGCAATTTGGCAACCGGCAATGTAATTAGCATGCCGAATATTACTTGGAATGTGAATTGGAACGAAATCGCCAATAGATAAGACCATTTTACAATTTGGGCCCAAGTTAGAAGCAGAGCCTAAGGTGTAAATTATCGATAGTCCATATCTCGGAAACTATAAGAGATAATGCAATTTGGCAACCGGCAATGTAATTAGCATGCCGAATATTACTTGGAATGTGAATTGGAACGAAATCGCCAATAGATAAGACCATTTTACAATTTGGGCCCAAGTTAGAAGCAGAGCCTAAGGTGTAAATTATCGATAGTCCATATCTCGGAAACTATAAGAGATAATGCAATTTGGCAACCGGCAATGTAATTAGCATGCCGAATATTACTTGGAATGTGAATTGGAACGAAATCGCCAATAGATAAGACCATTTTACAATTTGGGCCCAAGTTAGAAGCAGAGCCTAAGGTGTAAATTATCGATAGTCCATATCTCGGAAACTATAAGAGATAATGCAATTTGGCAACCGGCAATGTAATTAGCATGCCGAATATTACTTGGAATGTGAATTGGAACGAAATCGCCAATAGATAAGACCATTTTACAATTTGGGCCCAAGTTAGAAGCAGAGCCTAAGGTGTAAATTATCGATAGTCCATATCTCGGAAACTATAAGAGATAATGCAATTTGGCAACCGGCAATGTAATTAGCATGCCGAATATTACTTGGAATGTGAATTGGAACGAAATCGCCAATAGATAAGACCATTTTACAATTTGGGCCCAAGTTAGAAGCAGAGCCTAAGGTGTAAATTATCGATAGTCCATATCTCTGAAACTATAAGAGATAATGCAATTTCGCAACCGGCAATGTAATTAGCATGCCGAATATTACTTGGAATGTGAATTGGAACGAAATCGCCAATAGATAAGACCATTTTACAATTTGGGCCCAAGTTAGAAGCAGAGCCTATGGTGTAAATTATCGATAGTCCATATCTCGGAAACTATAAGAGATAATGCAATTTGGCAAACGGCAATGTAATTAGCATGCCGAATATTACTTGGAATGTGAATTGGAACGAAATCGCCAATAGATAAGACCATTTTACAATTTGGGCCCAAGTTAGAAGCAGAGCCTATGGTGTAAATTATCGATAGTCCATATCTCGGAAACTATAAGAGATAATGCAATTTGGCAAACGGCAATGTAATTAACATGCCGAATATTACTTGGAATGTGAATTGGAACGAAATCGCCAATAGATAAGACCATTTTACAATTTGGGCCCAAGTTAGAAGCAGAGCCTAAGGTGTAAATTATCGATAGTCCATATCTCTGAAACTATAAGAGATAATGCAATTTGGCAATCGGCAATGTAATTAGCATGCCGAATATTACTTGGAATGTGAATTGGAACGAAATCGCCAATAGATAAGACCATTTTACAATTTGGGCCCAAGTTAGAAGCAGAGCCTATGGTGTAAATTATCGATAGTCCATATCTCGGAAACTATAAGAGATAATGCAATTTGGCAAACGGCAATGTAATTAACATGCCGAATATTACTTGGAATGTGAATTGGAACGAAATCGCCAATAGATAAGACCATTTTACAATTTGGGCCCAAGTTAGAAGCAGAGCCTAAGGTGAAAATTATCGATAGTCCATATCTCGGAAACTATAAGAGATAATGCAATTTGGCAACCGGCAATGTAATTAGCATGCCGAATATTACTTGGAATGTGAACTGGAACGAAATTGCCAATAGATAAGACCATTTTACAATTTGGGCCCAAGTTAGAAGCAGAGCCTAAGGTGTAAATTATCGATAGTCCATATCTCTGAAACTATAAGAGATAATGCAATTTCGCAATCGGCAATGTAATTAGCATGCCGAATATTACTTGGAATGTGAATTGGAACGAAATCGCCAATAGATAAGACCATTTTACAATTTGGGCCCAAGTTAGAAGCAGAGCCTATTGTGTAAATTATCGATAGTCCATATCTCGGAAACTATAAGAGATAATGCAATTTGGCAAAAGGCAATGTAATTAACATGCCGAATATTACTTGGAATGTGAATTGGAACGAAATCGCCAATAGATAAGACCATTTTACAATTTGGGCCCAAGTTAGAAGCAGAGCCTAAGGTGTAAATTATCGATAGTCCATATCTCGGAAACTATAAGAGATAATGCAATTTGGCAACCGGCAATGTAATTAGCATGCCGAATATTACTTGGAATGTGAATTGGAACGAAATCGCCAATAGATAAGACCATTTTACAATTTGGGCCCAAGTTAGAAGCAGAGCCTAAGGTGTAAATTATCGATAGTCCATATCTCGGAAACTATAAGAGATAATGCAATTTGGCAACCGGCAATGTAATTAGCATGCCGAATATTACTTGGAATGTGAATTGGAACGAAATTGCCAATAGATAAGACCATTTTACAATTTGGGCCCAAGTTAGAAGCAGAGCCTAAGGTGTAAATTATCGATAGTCCATATCTCTGAAACTATAAGAGATAATGCAATTTCGCAACCGGCAATGTAATTAGCATGCCGAATATTACTAGGAATGTGAATTGGGACGAAATCGCCAATAGATAAGGCCATTTTACAATTTGGGCCCAAGTTAGAAGCTGAGCCTAAGGTGTAAATTATCGATAGTCCATATCTCGGAAACTATAAGAGATAATGCAATTTGGCAACCGGCAATGTAATTAGCATGCCGAATATTACTTGGAATGTGAATTGGAACGAAATCGCCAATAGATAAGACCATTTTACAATTTGGGCCCAAGTTAGAAGCAGAGCCTAAGGTGTTAATTATTGATAGTCCATATCTCGGAAACTATAAGAGATAATGCAATTTCGCAACCGGCAATGTAATTAGCATGCCGAATATTACTTGGAGTGTGAATTGGAACGAAATCGCCAATAGATAAGACCATTTTACAATTTGGGCCCAAGTTAGAAGCAGAGCCTAAGGTGTAAATTATCGATAGTCCATATCTCGGAAACTATAAGAGATAATGCAATTTGGCAACCGGCAATGTAATTAGCATGCCGAATATTACTTGGAATGTGAATTGGAACGAAATCGCCAATAGATAAGACCATTTTACAATTTGGGCCCAAGTTAGAAGCAGAGCCTAAGGTGTAAATTATCGATAGTCCATATCTCGGAAACTATAAGAGATAATGCAATTTGGCAACCGGCAATGTAATTAGCATGCCGAATATTACTTGGAATTTGAATTGGAACGAAATCGCCAATAGATAAGACCATTTTACAATTTGGGCCCAAGTTAGAAGCAGAGCCAAAGGTGTAAATTATCGATAGTCCATATCTCGGAAACTATAAGAGATAATGCAATTTGGCAACCGGCAATGTAATTAGCATGCCGAATATTACTTGGAATGTGAATTGGAACGAAATCGCCAATAGATAAGACCATTTTACAATTTGGGCCCAAGTTAGAAGCAGAGCCTAAGGTGTAAATTATTGATAGTCCATATCTCGGAAACTATAAGAGATAATGCAATTTGGCAACCGGCAATGTAATTAGCATGCCGAATATTACTTGGAATGTGAATTGGAACGAAATCGCCAATAGATAAGACCATTTTACAATTTGGGCCCAAGTTAGAAGCAGAGCCTAAGGTGAAAATTATCGATAGTCCATATCTCGGAAACTATAAGAGATAATGCAATTTGGCAACCGGCAATGTAATTAGCATGCCGAATATTACTTGGAATGTGAACTGGAACGAAATTGCCAATAGATAAGACCATTTTACAATTTGGGCCCAAGTTAGAAGCAGAGCCTAAGGTGTAAATTATCGATAGTCCATATCTCTGAAACTATAAGAGATAATGCAATTTCGCAATCGGCAATGTAATTAGCATGCCGAATATTACTTGGAATGTGAATTGGAACGAAATCGCCAATAGATAAGACCATTTTACAATTTGGGCCCAAGTTAGAAGCAGAGCCTATGGTGTAAATTATCGATAGTCCATATCTCGGAAACTATAAGAGATAATGCAATTTGGCAAAAGGCAATGTAATTAACATGCCGAATATTACTTGGAATGTGAATTGGAACGAAATCGCCAATAGATAAGACCATTTTACAATTTGGGCCCAAGTTAGAAGCAGAGCCTAAGGTGTAAATTATCGATAGTCCATATCTCGGAAACTATAAGAGATAATGCAATTTGGCAACCGGCAATGTAATTAGCATGCCGAATATTACTTGGAATGTGAATTGGAACGAAATCGCCAATAGATAAGACCATTTTACAATTTGGGCCCAAGTTAGAAGCAGAGCCTAAGGTGTAAATTATCGATAGTCCATATCTCGGAAACTATAAGAGATAATGCAATTTGGCAACCGGCAATGTAATTAGCATGCCGAATATCACTTGGAATATGAATTGGGACGAAATCGCCAATAGATAAGACCATTTTACAATTTGGACCCAAGTTAGAAGCAGAGCCTAAGGTGTAAATTATCGATAGTCCATATCTCGGAAACTATAAGAGATAATGCAATTTGGCAACCGGCAATGTAATTAGCATGCCGAATATTACTTGGAATGTGAATTGGAACGAAATCGCCAATAGATAAGACCATTTTACAATTTGGGCCCAAGTTAGAAGCAGAGCCTAAGGTGTTAATTATTGATAGTCCATATCTCGGAAACTATAAGAGATAATGCAATTTCGCAACCGGCAATGTAATTAGCATGCCGAATATTACTTGGAGTGTGAATTGGAACGAAATCGCCAATAGATAAGACCATTTTACAATTTGGGCCCAAGTTAGAAGCAGAGCCTAAGGTGTAAATTATCGATAGTCCATATCTCGGAAACTATAAGAGATAATGCAATTTGGCAACCGGCAATGTAATTAGCATGCCGAATATTACTTGGAATGTGAATTGGAACGAAATCGCCAATAGATAAGACCATTTTACAATTTGGGCCCAAGTTAGAAGCAGAGCCTAAGGTGTAAATTATCGATAGTCCATATCTCGGAAACTATAAGAGATAATGCAATTTGGCAACCGGCAATGTAATTAGCATGCCGAATATTACTTGGAATTTGAATTGGAACGAAATCGCCAATAGATAAGACCATTTTACAATTTGGGCCCAAGTTAGAAGCAGAGCCAAAGGTGTAAATTATCGATAGTCCATATCTCGGAAACTATAAGAGATAATGCAATTTGGCAACCGGCAATGTAATTAGCATGCCGAATATTACTTGGAATGTGAATTGGAACGAAATCGCCAATAGATAAGACCATTTTACAATTTGGGCCCAAGTTAGAAGCAGAGCCTAAGGTGTAAATTATTGATAGTCCATATCTCGGAAACTATAAGAGATAATGCAATTTGGCAACCGGCAATGTAATTAGCATGCCGAATATTACTTGGAATGTGAATTGGAACGAAATCGCCAATAGATAAGAAAATTTTACAATTTGGGCCCAAGTTAGAAGCAGAGCCTAAGGTGTAAATTATGGATAGTCCATATCTCGGAAACTATAAGAGATAATGCAATTTCGCAACCGGCAATGTAATTAGCATGCCGAATATCACTTGGAATGTGAATTGGGACGAAATCGCCAATAGATAAGACCATTTTACAATTTGGGCCCAAGTTAGAAGCAGAGCCTAAGGTGTAAATTATCGATAGTCCATATCTCGGAAACCATAAGAGATAATGCAATTTGGCAACCGGCAATGTAATTAGCATGCCGAATATTACTTGGAATGTGAATTGGAACGAAATCGCCAATAGATAAGACCATTTTACAATTTTGGCCCAAGTTAGAAGCAGAGCCTAAGGTGTAAATTATCGATAGTCCATATCTCGGAAACTATAAGAGATAATGCAATTTGGCAACCGGCAATGTAATTAGCATGCCGAATATTACTTGGAATGTGAATTGCAACGAAATCGCCAATAGATAAGACCATTTTACAATTTGGGCCCAAGTTAGAAGCAGAGCCTAAGGTGTAAATTATGGATAGTCCATATCTCGGAAACTATAAGAGATAATGCAATTTCGCAACCGGCAATGTAATTAGCATGCCGAATATTACTTGGAATGTGAATTGGAACGAAATCGCCAATAGATAAGACCATTTTACAATTTGGGCCCAAGTTAGAAGCAGAGCCAAAGGTGTAAATTATCGATAGTCCATATCTCTGAAACTATAAGAGATAATGCAATTTGGCAACCGGCAATGTAATTAGCATGCCGAATATTACTTGGAATGTGAATTGGAACGAAATCGCCAATAGATAAGACCATTTTACAATTTGGGCCCAAGTTAGAAGCAGAGCCTAAGGTGTAAATTATTGATAGTCCATATCTCGGAAACTATAAGAGATAATGCAATTTGGCAACCGGCAATGTAATTAGCATGCCGAATATTACTTGGAATGTGAATTGGAACGAAATCCCCAATAGATAAGACCATTTTACAATTTGGGCCCAAGTTAGAAGCAGAGCCTAAGGTGTAAATTATGGATAGTCCATATCTCGGAAACTATAAGAGATAATGCAATTTCGCAACCGGCAATGTAATTAGCATGCCAAATATCACTTGGAATGTGAATTGGGACGAAATCGCCAATAGATAAGACCATTTTACAATTTGGGCCCAAGTTAGAAGCAGAGCCTAATTTGTAAATTATCGATAGTCCATATCTCGGAAACTATAAGAGATAATGCAATTTGGCAACCGGCAATGTAATTAGCATGCCGAATATTACTTGGAATGTGAATTGGAACGAAATCGCCAATAGATAAGACCATTTTACAATTTTGGCCCAAGTTAGAAGCAGAGCCTAAGGTGTAAATTATCGATAGTCCATATCTCGGAAACTATAAGAGATAATGCAATTTGGCAACCGGCAATGTAATTAGCATGCCGAATATTACTTGGAATGTGAATTGCAACGAAATCGCCAATAGATAAGACCATTTTACAATTTGGGCCCAAGTTAGAAGCAGAGCCTAAGGTGTAAATTATCGATAGTCCATATCTCGGAAACTATAAGATATAATGCAATTTGGCAACCGGCAATGTAATTAGCATGCCGAATACTACTTGGAATGTGAATTGGAACGAAATCGCCAATAGATAAGACCATTTTACAATTTGGGCCCAAGTTAGAAGCAGAGCCTAAGGTGTAAATTATCGATAGTCCATATCTCGGAAACTATAAGAGATAATGCAATTTGGCAACCGGCAATGTAATTAGCATGCCGAATATTACTTGGAATGTGAATTGGAACGAAATTGCCAATAGATAAGACCATTTTACAATTTGGGCCCAAGTTCGAAGCAGAGCCTAAGGTGTAAATTATCGATAGTCCATATCTCTGAAGCTATAAGAGATAATGCAATTTCGCAATCGGCAATGTAATTAGCATGCCGAATATTACTTGGAATGTGAATTGGAACGAAATCGCCAATAGATAAGACCATTTTACAATTTGTGCCCAAGTTAGAAGCAGAGCCTATGGTGTAAATTATCGATAGTCCATATCTCGGAAACTATAAGAGATAATGCAATTTGGCAACCGGCAATGTAATAAGCATGCCGAATATTACTTGGAATGTGAATTGGAACGAAATCGCCAATAGATAAGACCATTTTACAATTTGGGCCCAAGTTAGAAGCAGAGCCTAAGGTGTAAATTATCGATAGTCCATATCTCGGAAACTATAAGAGATAATGCAATTTGGCAACCGGCAATGTAATTAGCATGCCGAATATTACTTGGAATGTGAATTGGAACGAAATCGCCAATAGATAAGACCATTTTACAATTTGGGCCCAAGTTAGAAGCAGAGCCTAAGGTGTAAATTATCGATAGTCCATATCTCGGAAACTATAAGAGATAATGCAATTTGGCAACCGGCAATGTAATTAGCATGCCGAATATTACTTGGAATGTGAATTGGAACGAAAATGCCAATAGATAAGACCATTTTACAATTTGGGCCCAAGTTAGAAGCAGAGCCTAAGGTGTAAATTATCGATAGTCCATATCTCTGAAACTATAAGAGATAATGCAATTTCGCAACCGGCAATGTAATTAGCATGCCGAATATTACTTGGAATGTGAATTGGGACGAAATCGCCAATAGATAAGGCCATTTTACAATTTGGGCCCAAGTTAGAAGCAGAGCCTAAGGTGTAAATTATCGATAGTCCATATCTCGGAAACTATAAGAGATAATGCAATTTGGCAACCGGCAATGTAATTAGCATGCCGAATATTACTTGGAATGTGAATTGGAACGAAATCGCCAATAGATAAGACCATTTTACAATTTGGGCCCAAGTTAGAAGCAGAGCCTAAGGTGTAAATTATCGATAGTCCATATCTCGGAAACTATAAGAGATAATGCAATTTGGCAACCGGCAATGTAATTAGCATGCCGAATATTACTTGGAATGTGAATTGGTACGAAATCGCCAATAGATAAGACCATTTTACAATTTGGGCCCAAGTTAGAAGCAGAACCAAAGGTGTAAATTATCGATAGTCCATATCTCGGAAACTATAAGAGATAATGCAATTTCGCAACCGGCAATGTAATTAGCATGCCGAATATTACTTGGAGTGTGAATTGGAACGAAATCGCCAATAGATAAGACCATTTTACAATTTGGGCCCAAGTTAGAAGCAGAGCCTAAGGTGTAAATTATCGATAGTCCATATCTCGGAAACTATAAGAGATAATGCAATTTGGCAACCGGCAATGTAATTAGCATGCCGAATATTACTTGGAATGTGAATTGGAACGAAATCGCCAATAGATAAGACCATTTTACAATTTGGGCCCAAGTTAGAAGCAGAGCCTAAGGTGTAAATTATCGATAGTCCATATCTCGGAAACTATAAGAGATAATGCAATTTGGCAACCGGCAATGTAATTAGCATGCCGAATATTACTTGGAATGTGAATTGGTACGAAATCGCCAATAGATAAGACCATTTTACACTTTGGGCCCAAGTTAGAAGCAGAACCAAAGGTGTAAATTATCGATAGTCCATATCTCGGAAACTATAAGAGATAATGCAATTTGGCAACCGGCAATGTAATTAGCATGCCGAATATTACTTGGAATGTGAATTGGAACGAAATCGCCAATAGATAAGACCATTTTACAATTTGGGCCCAAGTTAGAAGCAGAGCCTAAGGTGTAAATTATTGATAGTCCATATCTCGGAAACTATAAGAGATAAAGCAATTTGGCAACCGGCAATGTAATTAGCATGCCGAATATTACTTGGAATGTGAATTGGAACGAAATCGCCAATAGATAAGACCATTTTACAATTTGGGCCCAAGTTAGAAGCAGAGCCTAAGGTGTAAATTATTGATAGTCCATATCTCGGAAACTATAAGAGATAATGCAATTTCGCAACCGGCAATGTAATTAGCATGCCGAATATCACTTGGAATGTGAATTGGGACGAAATCGCCAATAGATAAGACCATTTTACAATTTGGGCCCAAGTTAGAAGCAGAGCCTAAGGTGTAAATTATCGATAGTCCATATCTCGGAAACTATAAGAGATAATGCAATTTGGCAACCGGCAATGTAATTAGCATGCCGAATATTACTTGGAATGTGAATTGGAACGAAATCGCCAATAGATAAGACCATTTTACAATTTGGGCCCAAGTTAGAAGCAGAGCCTAAGGTGTAAATTATCGATAGTCCATATCTCGGAAACTATAAGAGATAATGCTATTTGGCAACCGGCAATGTAATTAGCATGCCGAATATCACTTGGAATGTGAATTGCAACGAAATCGCCAATAGATAAGACCATTTTACAATTTGGGCCCAAGTTAGAAGCAGAGCCTAAGGTGTAAATTATCGATAGTCCATATCTCGGAAACTATAAGAGATAATGCAATTTGGCAAACGGCAATGTAATTAGCATGCCGAATATTACTTGGAATGTGAATTGGAACGAAATCGCCAATAGAAAAGACCATTTTACAATTTGGGCCCAAGTTAGAAACAGAGCCTAAGGTGTAAATTATCGATAGTCCATATCTCGGAAACTATAAGAGATAATGCAATTTGGCAACCGGCAATGTAATTAGCATGCCGAATATTACTTGGAATGTGAATTGGAACGAAATCGCCAATAGATAAGACCATTTTACAATTTGGGCCCAAGTTAGAAGCAGAGCCAAAGGTGTAAATTATCGATAGTCCATATCTCGGAAACTATAAGAGATAATGCAATTTGGCAACCGGCAATGTAATTAGCATGCCGAATATTACTTGGAATGTGAATTGGAACGAAATCGCCAATAGATAAGACCATTTTACAATTTGGGCCCAAGTTAGAAGCAGAGCCTAAGATGTAAATTATTGATAGTCCATATCTCGGAAACTATAAGAGATAATGCAATTTGGCAACCGGCAATGTAATTAGCATGCCGAATATTACTTGGAATGTGAATTGGAACGAAATCGCCAATAGATAAGACCATTTTACAATTTGGGCCCAAGTTAGAAGCAGAGCCTAAGGTGTAAATTATGGATAGTCCATATCTCGGAAACTATAAGAGATAATGCAATTTCGCAACCGGCAATGTAATTAGCATGCCGAATATCACTTGGAATGTGAATTGGGACGAAATCGCCAATAGATAAGACCATTTTACAATTTGGGCCCAAGTTAGAAGCAGAGCCTAAGGTGTAAATTATCGATAGTCCATATCTCGGAAACTATAAGAGATAATGCAATTTGGCAACCGGCAATGTAATTAGCATGCCGAATATTACTTGGAATGTGAATTGGAACGAAATCGCCAATAGATAAGACCATTTTACAATTTTGGCCCAAGTTAGAAGCAGAGCCTAAGGTGTAAATTATCGATAGTCCATATCTCGGAAACTATAAGAGAAAATGCAATTTGGCAACCGGCAATGTAATTAGCATGCCGAATATTACTTGGAATGTGAATTGCAACGAAATCGCCAATAGATAAGACCATTTTACAATTTGGGCCCAAGTTAGAAGCAGAGCCTAAGGTGTAAATTATCGATAGTCCATATCTCGGAAACTATAAGAGATAATGCAATTTGGCAACCGGCAATGTAATTAGCATGCCGAATATTACTTGGAATGTGAATTGGAACGAAATCGCCAATAGATAAGACCATTTTACAATTTGGGCCCAAGTTAGAAGCAGAGCCTAAGGTGTAAATTATCGATAGTCCATATCTCGGAAACTATAAGAGATAATGCACTTTGGCAACCGGCAATGTAATTAGCATGCCGAATATTACTTGGAATGTGAATTGGAACGAAATCGCCAATAGATAAGACCATTTTACAATTTGGGCCCAAGTTAGAAGCAGAGCCTAAGGTGTAAATTATCGATAGTCCATATCTCGGAAACTATAAGAGATAATGCAATTTGGCAACCGGCAATGTAATTAGCATGCCGAATACTACTTGGAATGTGAATTGGAACGAAATCGCCAATAGATAAGACCATTTTACAATTTGGGCCCAAGTTAGAAGCAGAGCCTAAGGTGTAAATTATCGATAGTCCATATCTCGGAAACTATAAGAGATAATGCAATTTGGCAACCGGCAATGTAATTAGCATGCCGAATATTACTTGGAATGTGAATTGGAACGAAATTGCCAATAGATAAGACCATTTTACAATTTGGGCCCAAGTTAGAAGCAGAGCCTAAGGTGTAAATTATCGATAGTCCATATCTCTGAAACTATAAGAGATAATGCAATTTCGCAATCGGCAATGTAATTAGCATGCCGAATATTACTTGGAATGTGAATTGGAACGAAATCGCCAATAGATAAGACCATTTTACAATTTGTGCCCAAGTTAGAAGCAGAACCTATGGTGTAAATTATCGATAGTCCATATCTCGGAAACTATAAGAGATAATGCAATTTGGCAACCGGCAATGTAATTAGCATGCCGAATATTACTTGGAATGTGAATTGGAACGAAATCGCCAATAGATAAGACCATTTTACAATTTGGGCCCAAGTTAGAAGCAGAGCCTAAGGTGTAAATTATCGATAGTCCATATCTCGGAAACTATAAGAGATAATGCAATTTGGCAACCGGCAATGTAATTAGCATGCCGAATATTACTTGGAATGTGAATTGGAACGAAATCGCCAATAGATAAGACCATTTTACAATTTGGGCCCAAGTTAGAAGCAGAGCCTAAGGTGTAAATTATCGATAGTCCATATCTCGGAAACTCTAAGAGATAATGCAATTTGGCAACCGGCAATGTAATTAGCATGCCGAATATTACTTGGAATGTGAATTGGAACGAAATTGCCAATAGATAAGACCATTTTACAATTTGGGCCCAAGTTAGAAGCAGAGCCTAAGGTGTAAATTATCGATAGTCCATATCTCTGAAACTATAAGAGATAATGCAATTTCGCAACCGGCAATGTAATTAGCATGCCGAATATTACTTGGAATGTGAATTGAGACGAAATCGCCAATAGATAAGGCCATTTTACAATTTGGGCCCAAGTTAGAAGCAGAGCCTAAGGTGTAAATTATCGATAGTCCATTTCTCGGAAACTATAAGAGATAATGCAATTTGGCAACCGGCAATGTAATTAGCATGCCGAATATTACTTGGAATGTGAATTGGAACGAAATCGCCAATAGATAAGACCATTTTACAATTTGGGCCCAAGTTAGAAGCAGAGCCTAAGGTGTTAATTATTGATAGTCCATATCTCGGAAACTATAAGAGATAATGCAATTTCGCAACCGGCAATGTAATTAGCATGCCGAATATTACTTGGAGTGTGAATTGGAACGAAATCGCCAATAGATAAGACCATTTTACAATTTGGGCCCAAGTTAGAAGCAGAGCCTAAGGTGTAAATTATCGATAGTCCATATCTCGGAAACTATAAGAGATAATGCAATTTGGCAACCGGCAATGTAATTAGCATGCCGAATATTACTTGGAATGTGAATTGGTACGAAATCGCCAATAGATAAGACCATTTTACAATTTGGGCCCAAGTTAGAAGCAGAGCCTAAGGTGTAAATTATTGATAGTCCATATCTCGGAAACTATAAGAGATAATGCAATTTGGCAACCGGCAATGTAATTAGCATGCCGAATATTACTTGGAATGTGAATTGGAACGAAATCGCCAATAGATAAGACCATTTTACAATTTGGGCCCAAGTTAGAAGCAGAGCCAAAGGTGTAAATTATCGATAGTCCATATCTCGGAAACTATAAGAGATAATGCAATTTGGCAACCGGCAATGTAATTAGCATGCCGAATATTACTTGGAATGTGAATTGGAACGAAATCGCCAATAGATAAGACCATTTTACAATTTGGGCCCAAGTTAGAAGCAGAGCCTAAGGTGTAAATTATTGATAGTCCATATCTCGGAAACTATAAGAGATAATGCAATTTGGCAACCGGCAATGTAATTAGCATGCCGAATATTACTTGGAATGTGAATTGGAACGAAATCGCCAATAGATAAGACCATTTTACAATTTGGGCCCAAGTTAGAAGCAGAGCCTAAGGTGTAAATTATTGATAGTCCATATCTCGGAAACTATAAGAGATAATGCAATTTCGCAACCGGCAATGTAATTAGCATGCCGAATATCACTTGGAATGTGAATTGGGACGAAATCGCCAATAGATAAGACCATTTTACAATTTGGGCCCAAGTTAGAAGCAGAGCCTAAGGTGTAAATTATCGATAGTAAATATATCGGAAACTATAACAGATAATGCAATTTGGCAACCGGCAATGTAATTAGCATGCCGAATATCACTTGGAATGTGAATTGGGACGAAATCGCCAATAGATAAGACCATTTTACAATTTGGGCCCAAGTTAGAAGCAGAGCCTAAGGTGTAAATTATCGATAGTCCATATCTCGGAAACTATAAGAGATAATGCAATTTGGCAACCGGCAATGTAATTAGCATGCCGAATATTACTTGGAATGTGAATTGGAACGAAATCGCCAATAGATAAGACCATTTTACAATTTGGGCCCAAGTTAGAAGCAGAGCCTAAGGTGTAAATTATCGATAGTCCATATCTCGGAAACTATAAGAGATAATGCAATTTGGCAACCGGCAATGTAATTAGCATGCCGAATATTACTTGGAATGTGAATTGGAACGAAATCGCCAATAGATAAGACCATTTTACAATTTGGGCCCAAGTTAGAAACAGAGCCTAAGGTGTAAATTATCGATAGTCCATATCTCGGAAACTATAAGAGATAATGCAATTTGGCAACCGGCAATGTAATTAGCATGCCGAATATTACTTGGAATGTGAATTGGAACGAAATCGCCAATAAATAAGGCCATTTTACAATTTGGGCCCAAGTTAGAAGCAGAGCCTATGGTGTAAATTATCGATAGTCCATATCTCGGAAACTATAAGAGATAATGCAATTTGGCAACCGCAATGTAATTAGCATGCGGAATATTACTTGGAATGTGAATTGGAACGAAATCGCCAATAGATAAGACCATTTTACAATTTGGGCCCAAGTTAGAAGCAGAGCCTAAGGTGTAAATTATCGATAGTCCATATCTCTGAAACTATAAGAGATAATGCAATTTCGCAACCGGCAATGTAATTAGCATGCCGAATATTACTTGGAATGTGAATTGGGACGAAATCGCCAATAGATAAGGTTATTTTACAATTTGGGCCCAAGTTAGAAGCAGAGCCTAAGGTGTAAATTATCGATAGTCCATATCTCGGAAACTATAAGAGATAATGCAATTTGGCAACCGGCAATGTAATTAGCATGCCGAATATTACTTGGAATGTGAATTAGAACGAAATCGCCAATAGATAAGACCATTTTACAATTTGGGCCCAAGTTAGAAGCAGAGCCTAAGGTGTTAATTATGGATAGTCCATATCTCGGAAACTATAAGAGATAATGCAATTTCGCAACCGGCAATGTAATTAGCATGCCGAATATTACTTGGAGTGTGAATTGGAACGAAATCGCCAATAGATAAGACCATTTTACAATTTGGGCCCAAGTTAGAAGCAGAGCCTAAGGTGTAAATTATTGATAGTCCATATCTCGGAAACTATAAGAGATAATGCAATTTGGCAACCGGCAATGTAATTAGCATGCCGAATATTACTTGGAATGTGAATTGGAACGAAATCGCCAATAGATAAGACCATTTTACAATTTTGGCCCAAGTTAGAAGCAGAGCCTAAGGTGTAAATTATCGATAGTCCATATCTCGGAAACTATAAGAGATAATGCAATTTGGCAACCGGCAATGTAATTAGCATGCCGAATATTACTTGGAATGTGAATTGGAACGAAATCGCCAATAGATAAGACCATTTTACAATTTGGGCCCAAGTTAGAAGCAGAGCCAAAGGTGTAAATTATCGATAGTCCATATCTCGGAAACTATAAGAGATAATGCAATTTGGCAACCGGCAATGTAATTAGCATGCCGAATATTACTTGGAATGTGAATTGGAACGAAATCGCCAATAGATAAGACCATTTTACAATTTGGGCCCAAGTTAGAAGCAGAGCCTAAGGTGTAAATTATTGATAGTCCATATCTCGGAAACTATAAGAGATAATGCAATTTGGCAACCGGCAATGTAATTAGCATGCCGAATATTACTTGGAATGTGAATTGGAACGAAATCGCCAATAGATAAGACCATTTTACAATTTGGGCCCAAGTTAGAAGCAGAGCCTAAGGTGTAAATTATTGATAGTCCATATCTCGGAAACTATAAGAGATAATGCAATTTCGCAACCGGCAATGGAATTAGCATGCCGAATATCACTTGGAATGTGAATTGGGACGAAATCGCCAATAGATAAGACCATTTTACAATTTGGGCCCAAGTTAGAAGCAGAGCCTAAGGTGTAAATTATCGATAGTCCATATCTCGGAAACTATAAGAGATAATGCAATTTGGCAACCGGCAATGTAATTAGCATGCCGAATATTACTTGGAATGTGAATTGGAACGAAATCGCCAATAGATAAGACCATTTTACAATTTGGGCCCAAGTTAGAAGCAGAGCCTAAGGTGTAAATTATCGATAGTCCATATCTCGGAAACTATAAGAGATAATGCAATTTGGCAGCCGGCAATGTAATTAGCATGCCGAATATTACTTGGAATGTGAATTGCAACGAAATCGCCAATAGATTAGACCATTTTACAATTTGGGCCCAAGTTAGAAGCAGAGCCTAAGGTGTAAATTATCGATAGTCCATATCTCGGAAACTATAAGAGATAATGCAATTTGGCAACCGGCAATGTAATTAGCATGCCGTATATTACTTGGAATGTGAATTGGAACGAAATCGCCAATAGATAAGACCATTTTACAATTTGAGCCCAAGTTAGAAGCAGAGCCTAAGGTGTAAATTATTGATAGTCCATATCTCGGAAACTATAAGAGGTAATGCAATTTCGCAACCGGCAATGTAATTAGCATGCCGAATATCACTTGGAATGTGAATTGGGACGAAATCGCCAATAGATAAGACCATTTTACAATTTGGGCCCAAGTTAGAAGCAGAGCCTAAGGTGTAAATTATCGATAGTCCATATCTCGGAAACTATAAGAGATAATGCAATTTGGCAACCGGCAATGTAATTAGCATGCCGTTTATTACTTGGAATGTGAATTGGAACGAAATCGCCAATAGATAAGACCATTTTACAATTTGGGCCCAAGTTAGAAGCAGAGCCTAAGGTGTAAATTATCGATAGTCCATATCTCGGAAACTATAAGAGATAATGCAATTTGGCAACCGGAAATGTAATTAGCATGCCGAATATCACTTGGAATGTGAATTGGGACGAAATCGCCAATAGATAAGACCATTTTACAATTTGGGCCCAAGTTAGAAGCAGAGCCTAAGGTGTAAATTATCGATAGTCCATATCTCGGAAACTATAAGAGATAATGCAATTTGGCAACCGGCAATGTAATTAGCATGCCGAATATTACTTGGAATGTGAATTGGAACGAAATCGCCAATAGATAAGACCATTTTACAATTTGGGAGCAAGTTAGAAGCAGAGCCTAAGGTGTAAATTATCGATAGTCCATATCTCGGAAACTATAAGAGATAATGCAATTTGGCAACCGGCAATGTAATTAGCATACCGAATATTACTTGGAGTGTGAATTGGAACGAAATCGCCAATAGATAAGACCATTTTACAATTTGAGCCCAAGTTAGAAGCAGAGCCTATGGTGTAAATTATCGATAGTCCATATCTCGGAAACTATAAGAGATAATGCAATTTGGCAACCCGCAATGTAATTAGCATGCCGAATATTACTTGGAATGTGAATTGGAACGAAATCGCCAATAGATAAGACCATTTTACAATTTGGGCCCAAGTTAGAAGCAGAGCCTAAGGTGTAAATTATCGATAGTCCATATCTCGGAAACTATAAGAGATAATGCAATTTGGCAACCGGCACTGTAATTAGCATGCCGAATATTACTTGGAGTGTGAATTGGAACGAAATCGCCAATAGATAAGACCATTTTACAATTTGGGCCCAAGTTAGAAGCAGAGCCTAAGGTGTAAATTATCGATAGTCCATATCTCGGAAACTATAAGAGATAATGCAATTTGGCAACCGGCAATGTAATTAGCATGCCGACTATTACTTGGAATGTGAATTGGAACGAAATCGCCAATAGATAAGACCATTTTACAATTTGGGCCCAAGTTAGAAGCAGAGCCTAAGGTGTAAATTATTGATAGTCCATATCTCGGAAACTATAAGAGATAATGCAATTTCGCAACCGGCAATGTAATTAGCATGCCGAATATCACTTGGAATGTGAATTGGGACGAAATCGCCAATAGATAAGACCATTTTACAATTTGGGCCCAAGTTAGAAGCAGAGCCTAAGGTGTAAATTATCGATAGTCCATATCTCGGAAACTATAAGAGATAATGCAATTTGGCAACCGGCAATGTAATTAGCATGCCGAATATTACTTGGAATGTGAATTGGAACGAAATCGCCAATAGATAAGACCATTTTACAATTTGGGCCCAAGTTAGAAGCAGAGCCTAAGGTGTAAATTATCGATAGTCCATATCTCGGAAACTATAAGAGATAATGCAATTTGGCAACCGGCAATGTAATTAGCATGCCGAATATTACTTGGAATGTGAATTGGAACGAAATCGCCAATAGATAAGACCATTTTACAATTTGGGCCCAAGTTAGAAGCAGAGCCTATGGTGTAAATTATCGATAGTCCATATCTCGGAAACTATAAGAGATAATGCAATTTGGCAACCGGCAATGTAATTAGCATGCCGAATATTACCTGGAATGTGAATTGGAACGAAATCGCCAATAGATAAGACCATTTTACAATTTGGGCCCAAGTTAGAAGCAGAGCCTAAGGTGTAAATTATCGATAGTCCATATCTCGGAAACTATAAGAGATAATGCAATTTGGCAACCGGCAATGTAATTAGCATGCCGAATATTACTTGGAATGTGAATTGGAACGAAATCGCCAATAGATAAGACCATTTTACAATTTGGGCCCAAGTTAGAAGCAGAGCCTATGGTGTAAATTATCGATAGTCCATATCTCGGAAACTATAAGAGATAATGCAATTTGGCAACCGGCAATGTAATTAGCATGCGGAATATTACTTGGAATGTGAATTGGAACGAAATCGCCAATAGATAAGACCATTTTACAATTTGGGCCCAAGTTAGAAGCAGAGCCTAAGGTGTAAATTATCGATAGTCCATATCTCTGAAACTATAAGAGATAATGCAATTTCGCAACCGGCAATGTAATTAGCATGCCGAATATTACTTGGAATGTGAATTGGGACGAAATCGCCAATAGATAAGGCCATTTTACTATTTGGGCCCAAGTTAGAAGCAGAGCCTAAGGTGTAAATTATCGATAGTCCATATCTCGGAAACTATAAGAGATAATGCAATTTCGCAACCGGCAATGTAATTAGCATGCCGAATATTACTTGGAATGTGAATTGGGACGAAATCGCCAATAGATAAGGCCATTTTACAATTTGGGCCCAAGTTAGAAGCAGAGCCTAAGGTGTAAATTATCGATAGTCCATATCTCGGAAACTATAAGTGATAATGCAATTTGGCAACCGGCAATGTAATTAGCATGCCGAATATTACTTGGAATGTGAATTGGAACGAAATCGCCAATAGATAAGACCATTTTACAATTTGGGCCCAAGTTAGAAGCAGAGCCTAAGGTGTTAATTATGGATAGTCCATATCTCGGAAACTATAAGAGATAATGCAATTTCGCAACCGGCAATGTAATTAGCATGCCGAATATTACTTGGAGTGTGAATTGGAACGAAATCGCCAATAGATAAGACCATTTTACAATTTGGGCCCAAGTTAGAAGCAGAGCCTAAGGTGTAAATTATTGATAGTCCATATCTCGGAAACTATAAGAGATAATGCAATTTGGCAACCGGCAATGTAATTAGCATGCCGAATATTACTTGGAATGTGAATTGGAACGAAATCGCCAATAGATAAGACCATTTTACAATTTTGGCCCAAGTTAGAAGCAGAGCCTAAGGTGTAAATTATCGATAGTCCATATCTCGGAAACTATAAGAGATAATGCAATTTGGCAACCGGCAATGTAATTAGCATGCCGAATATTACTTGGAATGTGAATTGGAACGAAATCGCCAATAGATAAGACCATTTTACAATTTGGGCCCAAGTTAGAAGCAGAGCCAAAGGTGTAAATTATCGATAGTCCATATCTCGGAAACTATAAGAGATAATGCAATTTGGCAACCGGCAATGTAATTAGCATGCCGAATATTACTTGGAATGTGAATTGGAACGAAATCGCCAATAGATAAGACCATTTTACAATTTGGGCCCAAGTTAGAAGCAGAGCCTAAGGTGTAAATTATTGATAGTCCATATCTCGGAAACTATAAGAGATAATGCAATTTGGCAACCGGCAATGTAATTAGCATGCCGAATATTACTTGGAATGTGAATTGGAACGAAATCGCCAATAGATAAGACCATTTTACAATTTGGGCCCAAGTTAGAAGCAGAGCCTAAGGTGTAAATTATTGATAGTCCATATCTCGGAAACTATAAGAGATAATGCAATTTCGCAACCGGCAATGTAATTAGCATGCCGAATATCACTTGGAATGTGAATTGGGACGAAATCGCCAATAGATAAGACCATTTTACAATTTGGGCCCAAGTTAGAAGCAGAGCCTAAGGTGTAAATTATCGATAGTCCATATCTCGGAAACTATAAGAGATAATGCAATTTGGCAACCGGCAATGTAATTAGCATGCCGAATATTACTTGGAATGTGAATTGGAACGAAATCGCCAATAGATAAGACCATTTTACAATTTGGGCCCAAGTTAGAAGCAGAGCCTAAGGTGTAAATTATCGATAGTCCATATCTCGGAAACTATAAGAGATAATGCAATTTGGCAACCGGCAATGTAATTAGCATGCCGAATATTACTTGGAATGTGAATTGCAACGAAATCGCCAATAGATTAGACCATTTTACAATTTGGGCCCAAGTTAGAAGCAGAGCCTAAGGTGTAAATTATCGATAGTCCATATCTCGGAAACTATAAGAGATAATGCAATTTGGCAACCGGCAATGTAATTAGCATGCCGTATATTACTTGGAATGTGAATTGGAACGAAATCGCCAATAGATAAGACCATTTTACAATTTGAGCCCAAGTTAGAAGCAGAGCCTAAGGTGTAAATTATTGATAGTCCATATCTCGGAAACTATAAGAGGTAATGCAATTTCGCAACCGGCAATGTAATTAGCATGCCGAATATCACTTGGAATGTGAATTGGGACGAAATCGCCAATAGATAAGACCATTTTACAATTTGGGCCCAAGTTAGAAGCAGAGCCTAAGGTGTAAATTATCGATAGTCCATATCTCGGAAACTATAAGAGATAATGCAATTTGGCAACCGGCAATGTAATTAGCATGCCGAATATTACTTGGAATGTGAATTGGAACGAAATCGCCAATAGATAAGACCATTTTACAATTTGGGCCCAAGTTAGAAGCAGAACCTATGGTGTAAATTATCAATAGTCCATATCTCGGAAACTATAAGAGATAATGAAATTTGGCAACCGGCAATGTAATTAGCATGCGGAATATTACTTGGAATGTGAATTGGAACGAAATCGCCAATAGATAAGATCATTTTACAGTTTGGGCCCAAGTTAGAAGCAGAGCCTAAGGTGTAAATTATCGATAGTCCATATCTCGGAAACTATAAGAGATAATGCAATTTGGCAACCGGCAATGTAATTAGCATGCCGAATATTACTTGGAATGTGAATTGGAACGAAATCGCCAATAGATAAGACCATTTTACAATTTGGGCCCAAGTTAGAAGCAGAGCCTAAGGTGTAAATTATAGATATTCCATATCTCGGAAACTATAAGAGATAATTCAATTTGGCAACCGGCAATGTAATTAGCATGCCGAATATTACTTGGAATGTGAATTGGAACGAAATCGCCTATAGATAAGACCATTTTACAATTTGGGCCCAAATTAGAAGCAGAGCCTAAGGTGTAAATTATCGATAGTCCATATCTCGGAAACTATAAGAGATAATGCAATTTGGCAACCGGCAATGTAATTAGCATGCCGAATATTACTTGGAATGTGTATTGGAACGAAATCGCCAATAGATAAGACCATTTTACAATTTGGGAGCAAGTTAGAAGCAGAGCCTAAGGTGTAAATTATCGATAGTCCATATCTCGGAAACTATAAGAGATAATGCAATTTGGCAACCGGCAATGTAATTAGCATGCCGAATATTACTTGGAATGTGAATTGGAACGAAATCGCCAATAGATAAGACCATTTTACAATTTGAGCCCAAGTTAGAAGCAGAGCCTATGGTGTAAATTATCGATAGTCCATATCTCGGAAACTATAAGAGATAATGCAATTTGGCAACCCGCAATGTAATTAGCATGCCGAATATTACTTGGAATGTGAATTGGAACGAAATCGCCAATAGATAAGACCATTTTGCAATTTGGGCCCAAGTTAGAAGCAGAGCCTAAGGTGTAAATTATCGATAGTCCATATCTCGGAAACTATAAGAGATAATGCAATTTGGCAACCGGCAATGTAATTAGCATGCCGAATATTACTTGGAATGTGAATTGGAACGAAATCGCCAATAGATAAGACCATTTTACAATTTGGGCCCAAGTTAGAAGCAGAGCCTAAGGTGTAAATTATCGATAGTCCATATCTCGGAAACTATAAGAGATAATGCAATTTGGCAACCGGCAATGTAATTAGCATGCCGACTATTACTTGGAATGTGAATTGGAACGAAATCGCCAATAGATAAGACCATTTTACAATTTGGGCCCAAGTTAGAAGCAGAGCCTAAGGTGTAAATTATTGATAGTCCATATCTCGGAAACTATAAGAGATAATGCAATTTCGCAACCGGCAATGTAATTAGCATGCCGAATATCACTTGGAATGTGAATTGGGACGAAATCGCCAATAGATAAGACCATTTTACAATTTGGGCCCAAGTTAGAAGCAGAGCCTAAGGTGTAAATTATCGATAGTCCATATCTCGGAAACTATAAGAGATAATGCAATTTGGCAACCGGCAATGTAATTAGCATGCCGAATATTACTTGGAATGTGAATTGGAACGAAATCGCCAATAGATAAGACCATTTTACAATTTGGGCCCAAGTTAGAAGCAGAGCCTAAGGTGTAAATTATCGATAGTCCATATCTCGGAAACTATAAGAGATAATGCAATTTGGCAACCGGCAATGTAATTAGCATGCCGAATATTACCTGGAATGTGAATTGGAACGAAATCGCCAATAGATAAGACCATTTTACAATTTGGGCCCAAGTTAGAAGCAGAGCCTAAGGTGTAAATTATCGATAGTCCATATCTCGGAAACTATAAGAGATAATGCAATTTGGCAACCGGCAATGTAATTAGCATGCCGAATATTACTTGGAATGTGAATTGGAACGAAATCGCCAATAGATAAGACCATTTTACAATTTGGGCCCAAGTTAGAAGCAGAGCCTATGGTGTAAATTATCGATAGTCCATAGCTCGGAAACTATAAGAGATAATGCAATTTGGCAACCGGCAATGTAATTAGCATGCGGAATATTACTTGGAATGTGAATTGGAACGAAATCGCCAATAGATAAGACCATTTTACAATTTGGGCCCAAGTTAGAAGCAGAGCCTAAGGTGTAAATTATCGATAGTCCATATCTCTGAAACTATAAGAGATAATGCAATTTCGCAACCGGCAATGTAATTAGCATGCCGAATATTACTTGGAATGTGAATTTGGACGAAATCGCCAATAGATAAGGCCATTTTACAATTTGGGCCCAAGTTAGAAGCAGAGCCTAAGGTGTAAATTATCGATAGTCCATATCTCGTAAACTATAAGAGATAATGCAATTTCGCAACCGGCAATGTAATTAGCATGCCGAATATTACTTGGAATGTGAATTGGGACGAAATCGCCAATAGATAAGGCCATTTTACAATTTGGGCCCAAGTTAGAAGCAGAGCCTAAGGTGTAAATTATCGATAGTCCATATCTCGGAAACTATAAGAGATAATGCAATTTGGCAACCGGCAATGTAATTAGCATGCCGAATATTACTTGGAATGTGAATTGGAACGAAATCGCCAATAGATAAGACCATTTTACAATTTGGGCCCAAGTTAGAAGCAGAGCCTAAGGTGTTAATTATGGATAGTCCATATCTCGGAAACTATAAGAGATAATGCAATTTCGCAACCGGCAATGTAATTAGCATGCCGAATATTACTTGGAGTGTGAATTGGAACGAAATCGCCAATAGATAAGACCATTTTACAATTTGGGCCCAAGTTAGAAGCAGAGCCTAAGGTGTAAATTATTGATAGTCCATATCTCGGAAACTATAAGAGATAATGCAATTTGGCAACCGGCAATGTAATTAGCATGCCGAATATTACTCGGAATGTGAATTGGAACGAAATCGCCAATAGATAAGACCATTTTACAATTTTGGCCCAAGTTAGAAGCAGAGCCAAAGGTGTAAATTATCGATAGTCCATATCTCGGAAACTATAAGAGATAATGCAATTTGGCAACCGGCAATGTAATTAGCATGCCGAATATTACTTGGAATGTGAATTGGAACGAAATCGCCAATAGATAAGACCATTTTACAATTTGGGCCCAAGTTAGAAGCAGAGCCTAAGGTGCAAATTATTGATAGTCCATATCTCGGAAACTATAAGAGATAATGCAATTTGGCAACCGGCAATGTAATTAGCATGCCGAATATTACTTGGAATGTGAATTGGAACGAAATCGCCAATAGATAAGACCATTTTACAATTTGGGCCCAAGTTAGAAGCAGAGCCTAAGGTGTAAATTATTGATAGTCCATATCTCGGAAACTATAAGAGATAATGCAATTTCGCAACCGGCAATGTAATTAGCATGCCGAATATCACTTGGAATGTGAATTGGGACGAAATCGCCAATAGATAAGACCATTTTACAATTTGGGCCCAAGTTAGAAGCAGAGCCTAAGGCGTAAATTATCGATAGTCCATATCTCGGAAACTATAAGAGATAATGCAATTTGGCAACCGGCAATGTAATTAGCATGCCGAATATTACTTGGAATGTGAATTGGAACGAAATCGCCAATAGATAAGACCATTTTACAATTTGGGCCCAAGTTAGAAGCAGAGCCTAAGGTGTAAATTATCGATAGTCCATATCTCGGAAACTATAAGAGATAATGCAATTTGGCAACCGGCAATGTAATTAGCATGCCGAATATTACTTGGAATGTGAATTGCAACGAAATCGCCAATAGATTAGACCATTTTACAATTTGGGCCCAAGTTAGAAGCAGAGCCTAAGGTGTAAATTATCGATAGTCCATATCTAGGAAACTATAAGAGATAATGCAATTTGGCAACCGGCAATGTAATTAGCATGCCGTATATTACTTGGAATGTGAATTGGAACGAAATCGCCAATAGATAAGACCATTTTACAATTTGAGCCCAAGTTAGAAGCAGAGCCTAAGGTGTAAATTATTGATAGTCCATATCTCGGAAACTATAAGAGGTAATGCAATTTCGCAACCGGCAATGTAATTAGCATGCCGAATATCACTTGGAATGTGAATTGGGACGAAATCGCCAATAGATAAGACCATTTTACAATTTGGGCCCAAGTTAGAAGCAGAGCCTAAGGTGTAAATTATCGATAGTCCATATCTGGGAAACTATAAGAGATAATGCAATTTGGCAACCGGCAATGTAATTAGCATGCCGAATATTACTTGGAATGTGAATTGGAACGAAATCGCCAATAGATAAGACCATTTTACAATTTGGGCCCAAGTTAGAAGCAGAGCCTAAGGTGTAAATTATCGATAGTCCATATCTCGGAAACTATAAGAGATAATGCAATTTGGCAACCGGCAATGTAATTAGCATGCCGAATATTATTTGGAATGTGAATTGGAACGAAATCGCCAATAGATAAGACCATTTTACAATTTGGGCCCAAGTTAGAAGCAGAGCCTAAGGTGTAAATTATCGATAGTCCATATCTCGGAAACTATAAGAGATAATGCAATTTGGCAACCGGCAATGTAATTAGCATGCCGAATATTACTTGGAATGTGAATTGGAACGAAATCGCCAATAGATAAGACCATTTTACAATTTGGGCCCAAGTTAGAAGCAGAACCTATGGTGTAAATTATCGATAGTCCATATCTCGGAAACTATAAGAGATAATGCAATTTGGCAACCGGCAATGTAATTAGCATGCGGAATATTACTTGGAATGTGTATTGGAACGAAATCGCCAATAGATAAGATCATTTTACAATTTGGGCCCAAGTTAGAAGCAGAGCCCAAGGTGTAAATTATCGATAGTCCATATCTCGGAAACTATAAGAGATAATGCAATTTGGCAACCGGCAATGTAATTAGCATGCCGAATATTACTTGGAATGTGAATTGGAACGAAATCGCCAATAGATAAGACCATTTTACAATTTGGGCCCAAGTTAGAAGCAGAGCCTAAGGTGTAAATTATCGATAGTCCATATCTCGGAAACTATAAGAGATAATGCAATTTGGCAACCGGCAATGTAATTAGCATGCCGAATATTACTTGGAATGTGAATTGGAACGAAATCGCCAATAGGTAAGACCATTTTACAATTTGGGCCCAAGTTAGAAGCAGAGCCTAAGGTGTAAATTATCGATAGTCCATATCTCGGAAACTATAAGAGATAATTCAATTTGGCAACCGGCAATGTAATTAGCATGCCGAATATTACTTGGAATGTGAATTGGAACGAAATCGCCTATAGATAAGACCATTTTACAATTTGGGCCCAAATTAGAAGCAGAGCCTAAGGTGTAAATTATCGATAGTCCATATCTCGGAAACTATAAGAGATAATGCAATTTGGCAACCGGCAATGTAATTAGCATGCCGAATATTACTTGGAATGTGAATTGGAACGAAATCGCCAATAGATAAGACCATTTT
The DNA here is from genome assembly GCF_030347505.1 of Rhynchophorus ferrugineus. Classification (NCBI taxonomy): domain Eukaryota; kingdom Metazoa; phylum Arthropoda; class Insecta; order Coleoptera; family Curculionidae; genus Rhynchophorus; species Rhynchophorus ferrugineus. The sequence continues at coordinate 26,565 of NW_027472945.1, read as the reverse complement.
ACAATTTGGGAGCAAGTTAGAAGCAGAGCCTAAGGTGTAAATTATCGATAGTCCATATCTCGGAAACTATAAGAGATAATGCAACTTGGCAACCGGCAATGTAATTAGCATGCTGAATATTACTTGGAATGTGAATTGGAACGAAATCGCCAATAGATAAGACCATTTTACAATTTGGGCCCAAGTTAGAAGCAGAGCCTATGGTGTAAATTATCGATAGTCCATATCTCGGAAACTATAAGAGATAATGCAATTTGGCAACCGGCAATGTAATTAGCATGCCGAATATTACTTGGAATGTGAATTGGAACGAAATTGCCAATAGATAAGACCATTTTACAATTTGGGCCCAAGTTAGAAGCAGAGCCTAAGGTGTAAATTATCGATAGTCCATATCTCGGAAACTATAAGAGATAATGCAATTTGGCAACCGGCAATGTAATTAGCATGCCGAATATTACTTGGAATGTGAATTGGAACGAAATCGCCAATAGATAAGACCATTTTACAATTTGGGCCCAAGTTAGAAGCAGAGCCTAAGGTGTAAATTATCGATAGTCCATATCTCGGAAACTATAAGAGATAATGCAATTTGGCAACCGGCAATGTAATTAGCATGCCGACTATTACTTGGAATGTGAATTGGAACGAAATCGCCAATAGATAAGACCATTTTACAATTTGGGCCCAAGTTAGAAGCAGAGCCTAAGGTGTAAATTATTGATAGTCCATATCTCGGAAACTATAAGAGATAATGCAATTTCGCAACCGGCAATGTAATTAGCATGCCGAATATCACTTGGAATGTGAATTGGGACGAAATCGCCAATAGATAAGGCCATTTTACAATTTGGGCCCAAGTTAGAAGCAGAGCCTAAGGTGTAAATTATCGATAGTCCATATCTCGGAAACTATAAGAGATAATGCAATTTGGCAACCGGCAATGTAATTAGCATGCCGAATATTACTTGGAATGTGAATTGGAACGAAATCGCCAATAGATAAGACCATTTTACAATTTGGGCCCAAGTTAGAAGCAGAGCCTATGGTATAAATTATCGATAGTCCATATCTCGGAAACTATAAGAGATAATGCAATTTGGCAACCGGCAATGTAATTAGCATGCCGAATATTACTTGGAATGTGAATTGGAACGAAATCGCCAATAGATAAGACCATTTTACAATTTGGGCCCAAGTTAAAAGCAGAGCCTAAGGTGTAAATTATCGATAGTCCATATCTCGGAAACTATAAGAGATAATGCAATTTGGCAACCGGCAATGTAATTAGCATGCCGAATATTACTTGGAATGTGAATTGGAACGAAATCGCCAATAGATAAGACCATTTTACAATTTGGGCCCAAGTTAGAAGCAGAGCCTATGGTGTAAATTATCGATAGTCCATATCTCGGAAACTATTAGAGATAATGCAATTTGGCAACCGGCAATGTAATTAGCATGCGGAATATTACTTGGAATGTGAATTGGAACGAAATCGCCAATAGATAAGACCATTTTACAATTTGGGCCCAAGTTAGAAGCAGAGCCTAAGGTGTAAATTATCGATAGTCCATATCTCTGAAACTATAAGAGATAATGCAATTTCGCAACCGGCAATGTAATTAGCATGCCGAATATTACTTGGAATGTGAATTGGGACGAAATCGCCAATAGATAAGGCCATTTTACAATTTGGGCCCAAGTTAGAAGCAGAGCCTAAGGTGTAAATTATCGATAGTCCATATCTCGGAAACTATAAGAGATAATGCAATTTGGCAACCGGCAATGTAATTAGCATGCCGAATATTACTTAGAATGTGAATTGGAACGAAATCGCCAATAGATAAGACCATTTTACAATTTGGGCCCAAGTTAGAAGCAGAGCCTAAGGTGTTAATTATTGATAGTCCATATCTCGGAAACTATAAGAGATAATGCAATTTCGCAACCGGCAATGTAATTAGCATGCCGAATATTACTTGGAGTGTGAATTGGAACGAAATCGCCAATAGATAAGACCATTTTACAATTTGGGCCCAAGTTAGAAGCAGACCCTAAGGTGTAAATTATCGATAGTCCATATCTCGGAAACTATAAGAGATAATGCAATTTGGCAACCGGCAATGTAATTAGCATGCCGAATATTACTTGGAATGTGAATTGGAACGAAATCGCCAATAGATAAGACCATTTTACAATTTGGGCCCAAGTTAGAAGCAGAGCCTAAGGTGTAAATTATCGATAGTCCATATCTCGGAAACTATAAGAGATAATGCAATTTGGCAACCGGCAATGTAATTAGCATGCCGAATATTACTTGGAATGTGAATTGGAACGAAATCGCCAATAGATAAGACCATTTTACAATTTGGGCCCAAGTTAGAAGCAGAACCAAAGGTGTAAATTATCGATAGTCCATATCTCGGAAACTATAAGAGATAATGCAATTTGGCAACCGGCAATGTAATTAGCATGCCGAATATTACTTGGAATGTGAATTGGAACGAAATCGCCAATAGATAAGTCCATTTTGCAATTTGGGCCCAAGTTAGAAGCAGAGCCTAAGGTGTAAATTATTGATAGTCCATATCTCGGAAACTATAAGAGATAATGCAATTTGGCAACCGGCAATGTAATTAGCATGCCGAATATTACTTGGAATGTGAATTGGAACGAAATCGCCAATAGATAAGACCATTTAACAATTTGGGCCCAAGTTAGAAGCAGAGCCTAAGGTGTAAATTATTGATAGTCCATATCTCGGAAACTATAAGAGATAATGCAATTTCGCAACCGGCAATGTAATTAGCATGCCGAATATCACTTGGAATGTGAATTGGGACGAAATCGCCAATAGATAAGACCATTTTACAATTTGGGCCCAAGTTAGAAGCAGAGCCTAAGGTGTAAATTATCGATAGTCCATATCTCGGAAACTATAAGAGATAATGCAATTTGGCAACCGGCAATGTAATTAGCATGCCGAATATTACTTGGAATGTGAATTGGAACGAAATCGCCAATAGATAAGACCATTTTACAATTTGGGCCCAAGTTAGAAGCAGAGCCTAAGGTGTAAATTATCGATAGTCCATATCTCGAAAACTATAAGAGAGAATGCAATTTGGCAACCGGCAATGTAATTAGCATGCCGAATATTACTTGGAATGTGAATTGCAACGAAATCGCCAATAGATTAGACCATTTTACAATTTGGGCCCAAGTTAGAAGCAGAGCCTAAGGTGTAAATTATCGATAGTCCATATCTCGGAAACTATAAGAGATAATGCAATTTGGCAACCGGCAATGTAATTAGCGTGCCGTATATTACTTGGAATGTGAATTGGAACGAAATCGCCAATAGATAAGACCATTTTACAATTTGGGCCCAAGTTAGAAGCAGAGCCTAAGGTGTAAATTATTGATAGTCCATATCTCGGAAACTATAAGAGATAATGCAATTTCGCAACCGGCAATGTAATTAGCATGCCGAATATCACTTGGAATGTGAATTGGGACGAAATCGCCAATAGATAAGACCATTTTAGAATTTGGGCCCAAGTTAGAAGCAGAGCCTAAGGTGTAAATTATCGATAGTCCATATCTCGGAAACTATAAGAGATAATGCAATTTCGCAACCGGCAATGTAATTAGCATGCCGAATATCACTTGGAATGTGAATTGGAACGAAATCGCCAATAGATAAGACCATTTTACAATTTGGGCCCAAGTTAGAAGCAGAGCCTATGGTGTAAATTATCGATAGTCCATATCTCGGAAACTATAAGAGATAATGCAATTTGGCAACCGGCAATGTAATTAGCATGTGGAATATTACTTGGAATGTGAATTGGAACGAAATCGCTAATAGATAAGACCATTTTACAATTTGGGCCCAAGTTAGAAGCAGAGCCTAAGGTGTAAATTATCGATAGTCCATATCTCGGAAACTATAAGAGATAATGCAATTTGGCAACCGGCAATGTAATTAGCATGCCGAATATTACTTGGAATGTGAATTGGAACGAAATCGCCAATAGGTAAGACCATTTTACAATTTGGGCCCAAGTTAGAAGCAGAGCCTAAGGTGTAAATTATCGATAGTCCATATCTCGGAAACTATAAGAGATAATTCAATTTGGCAACCGGCAATGTAATTAGAATGATGAATATTACTTGGAATGTGAATTGGAACGAAATCGCCAATAGATAAGACCATTTTACAATTTGGGCCCAAATTAGAAGCAGAGCCTAAGGTGTAAATTATCGATAGTCCATATCTCGGAAACTATAAGAGATAATGCAATTTGGCAACCGGCAATGTAATTAGCATGCCGAATATTACTTGGAATTTGAATTGGAACGAAATCGCCAATAGATAAGACCATTTTACAATTTGGGCCCAAGTTAGAAGCAGAGCCTAAGGTGTAAATTATCGATAGTCCATATCTCGGAAACTATAAGAGATAATGCAATTTGGCAACCGGCAATGTAATTAGCATGCCGAATATTACTTGGAATGTGAATTGGAACGAAATCGCCAATAGGTAAGACCATTTTACAATTTGGGCCCAAGTTAGAAGCAGAGCCTAAGGTGTAAATTATCGATAGTCCATATCTCGGAAACTATAAGAGATAATTCAATTTGGCAACCGGCAATGTAATTAGCATGCCGAATATTACTTGGAATGTGAATTGGAACGAAATCGCCAATAGATAAGACCATTTTACAATTTGGGCCCAAATTAGAAGCAGAGCCTAAGGTGTAAATTATCGATAGTCCATATCTCGGAAACTATAAGAGATAATGCAATTTGGCAACCGGCAATGTAATTAGCATGCCGAATATTACTTGGAATGTGAATTGGAACGAATTCGCCAATAGATAAGACCATTTTACAATTTGGGAGCAAGTTAGAAGCAGAGCCTAAGGTGTAAATTATCGATAGTCCATATCTCGGAAACTATAAGAGATAATGCAATTTGGCAACCGGCAATGTAATTAGCATGCCGAATATTACTTGGAATGTGAATTGGAACGAAATCGCCAATAGATAAGACCATTTTACAATTTGGGCCCAAGTTAGAAGCAGAGCCTATGGTGTAAATTATCGATAGTCCATATCTCGGAAACTATAAGAGATAATGCAATTTGGCAACCGGCAATGTAATTAGCATGCCGAATATTACTTGGAATGTGAATTGGAACGAAATCGCCAATAGATAAGACCATTTTACAATTTGGGCCCAAGTTAGAAGCAGAGCCTAAGGTGTAAATTATCGATAGTCCATATCTCGGAAACTATAAGAGATAATGCAATTTGGCAACCGGCAATGTAATTAGCATGCCGAATATTACTTGGAATGTGAATTGGAACGAAATCGCCAATAGATAAGACCATTTTACAATTTGGGCCCAAGTTAGAAGCAGAGCCTAAGGTGTAAATTATCGATAGTCCATATCTCGGAAACTATAAGAGATAATGCAATTTGGCAACCGGCAATGTAATTAGCATGCCGACTATTACTTGGAATGTGAATTGGAACGAAATCGCCAATAGATAAGACCATTTTACAATTTGGGCCCAAGTTAGAAGCAGAGCCTATGGTATAAATTATCGATAGTCCATATCTCGGAAACTATAAGAGATAATGCAATTTGGCAACCGGCAATGTAATTAGCATGCCGAATATTACTTGGAATGTGAATTGGAACGAAATCGCCAATAGATAAGACCATTTTACAATTTGGGCCCAAGTTAGAAGCAGAGCCTATGGTGTAAATTATCGATAGTCCATATCTCGGAAACTATAAGAGATAATGCAATTTGGCAACCGGCAATGTAATTAGCATGCCGAATATTACTTGGAATGTGAATTGGAACGAAATCGCCAATAGATAAGACCATTTTACAATTTGGGCCCAAGTTAGAAGCAGAGCCTAAGGTGTAAATTATCGATAGTCCATATCTCGGAAACTATAAGAGATAATGCAATTTGGCAACCGGCAATGTAATTAGCATGCCGAATATTACTAGGAATGTGAATTGGAACGAAATCGCCAATAGATAAGACCATTTTACAATTTGGGCCCAAGTTAGAAGCAGAGCCTAAGGTGTAAATTATCGATAGTATATATCTCGGAAACTATAAGAGATAATGCCATTTGGCAACCGGCAATGTAATTAGCATGCCGACTATTACTTGGAATGTGAATTGGAACGAAATCGCCAATAGATAAGACCATTTTACAATTTGGGCCCAAGTTAGAAGCAGAGCCTAAGGTGTAAATTATTGATAGTCCATATCTCGGAAACTATAAGAGATAATGCAATTTCGCAACCGGCAATGTAATTAGCATGCCGAATATCACTTGGAATGTGAATTGGGACGAAATCGCCAATAGATAAGACCATTTTACAATTTGGGCCCAAGTTAGAAGCAGAGCCTAAGGTGTAAATTATCGATAGTCCATATCTCGGAAACTATAAGAGATAATGCAATTTGGCAACCGGCAATGTAATTAGCATGCCGAATATTACTTGGAATGTGAATTGGAACGAAATTGCCAATAGATAAGACCATTTTACAATTTGGGCCCAAGTTAGAGCAGAGCCTAAGGTGTAAATTATCGATAGTCCATATCTCGGAAACTATAAGAGATAATGCAATTTGGCAACCGGCAATGTAATTAGCATGCCGAATATTACTTGGAATGTGAATTGGAACGAAATCGCCAATAGATAAGGCCATTTTACAATTTGGGCCCAAGTTAGAAGCAGAGCCTAAGGTGTAAATTATCGATAGTCCATATCTCGGAAACTATAAGAGATAATGCAATTTGGCAACCGGCAATGTAATTAGCATGCCGAATATTACTTGGAATGTGAATTGGAACGAAATCGCCAATAGATAAGACCATTTTACAATTTGGGCCCAAGTTAGAAGCAGAGCCTAAGGTGTAAATTATCGATAGTCCATATCTCGGAAACTATAAGAGATAATGCAATTTGGCAACCGGCAATGTAATTAGCATGCCGAATATTACTTGGAATGTGAATTGCAACGAAATCGCCAATAGATAAGACCATTTTACAATTTGGGCCCAAGATAGAAGCAGAGCCTAAGGTGTAAATTATCGATAGTCCATATCTCGGAAACTATAAGAGATAATGCAATTTGGCAACCGGCAATGTAATTAGCATGCCGAATATTACTTGGAATGTGAATTGGAACGAAATCGCCAATAGATAAGACCATTTTACAATTTGGGCCCAAGTTAGAAGCAGAGCCTAAGGTGTAAATTATTGATTGTCCATATCTCGGAAACTATAAGAGATAATGTAATTTCGCAACCGGCAATGTAATTAGCATGCCGAATATCACTTGGAATGTGAATTGGGACGAAATCGCCAATAGATAAGACCATTTTACAATTTGGGCCCAAGTTAGAAGCAGAGCCTAAGGTGTAAATTATCGATAGTCCATATCTCGGAAACTATAAGAGATAATGCAATTTGGCAACCGGCAATGTATTTAGCATGCCGAATATTACTTGGAATGTGAATTGGAACGAAATCGCCAATAGATGAGACCATTTTACAATTTGGGCCCAAGTTAGAAGCAGAGCCTAAGGTGTAAATTATCGATAGTCCATATCTCGGAAACTATAAGAGATAATGCAATTTGGCAACCGGCAATGTAATTAGCATGCCGAATATTACTTGGAATGTGAATTGGAACGAAATCGCCAATAGATAAGACCATTTTAAAATTTGGGCCCAAGTTAGAAGCAGAGCCTAAGGTGTAAATTATCGATAGTCCATATCTCGGAAACTATAAGAGATAATGCAATTTGGCAACCGGCAATGTAATTAGCATGCCGAATATTACTTGGAATGTGAATTGGAACGAAATCGCCAATAGATAAGACCATTTTACAATTTGGGCCCAAGTTAGAAGCAGAGCCTATGGTGTAAATTATCGATAGTCCATATCTCGGAAACTATAAGAGATAATGCAATTTGGCAACCGGCAATGTAATTAGCATGCCGAATATTACTTGGAATGTGAATTGGAACGAAATCGCCAATAGATAAGACCATTTTACAATTTGGGCCCAAGTTAGAAGCAGAGCCTAAGGTGTAAATTATCGATAGTCCATATCTCGGAAACTATAAGAGATAATGCAATTTGGCAACCGGCAATGTAATTAGCATGCCGAATATTACTTGGAATGTGAATTGGAACGAAATCGCCAATAGATAAGACCATTTTACAATTTGGGCCCAAGTTAGAAGCAGAGCCTAAGGTGTAAATTATCGATAGTCCATATCTCGGAAACTATAAGAGATAATGCAATTTGGCAACCGGCAATGTAATTAGCATGCCGAATATTACTTGGAATGTGAATTGGAACGAAATCGCCAATAGGTAAGACCATTTTACAATTTGGGCCCAAGTTAGAAGCAGAGCCTAAGGTGTAAATTATCGATAGTCCATATCTCGGAAACTATAAGAGATAATTCAATTTGGCAACCGGCAATGTAATTAGCATGCCGAATATTACTTGGAATGTGAATTGGAACGAAATCGCCAATAGATAAGACCATTTTACAATTTGGGCCCAAGTTAAAAGCAGAGCCTAAGGTGTAAATTATCGATAGTCCATATCTCGGAAACTATAAGAGATAATGCAATTTGGGAACCGGCAATGTAATTAGCATGCCGAATATTACTTGGATTGTGAATTGGAAGGAAACCGCCAATAGATAAGACCATTTTACAATTTGGGAGCAAGTTAGAAGCAGAGCCTAAGGTGTAAATAATCGATAGTCCATATCTCGGAAACTATAAGAGATAATGCAATTTGGCACCGGCAATGTAATTAGCATGCCGAATATTACTTGGAATGTGAATTGGAACGAAATCGCCAATAGATAAGACCATTTTACAATTTGGGCCCAAGTTAGAAGCAGAGCCTATGGTGTAAATTATCGATAGTCCATATCTCGGAAACTATAAGAGATAATGCAATTTGGCAACCGGCAATGTAATTAGCATGCCGAATATTACTTGGAATGTGAATTGGAACGAAATCGCCAATAGATAAGACCATTTTACAGTTTTTGCCCAAGTTAGAAGCAGAGCCTATGGTGTAAATTATCGATAGTCCATATCTCGGAAACTATAAGAGATAATGCAATTTGGCAACCGGCAATGCAATTAGCATGCCGAATATTACTTGGAATGTGAATTGGGACGAAATCGCCAATAGATAAGACCATTTTACAATTTGGGCCCAAGTTAGAAGCAGAGCCTAAGGTGTAAATTATTGATAGTCCATATCTCGGAAACTATAAGAGATAATGCAATTTCGCAACCGGCAATGTAATTAGCATGCCGAATATCACTTGGAATGTGAATTGGGACGAAATCGCCAATAGATAAGACCATTTTACAATTTGGGCCCAAGTTAGAAGCAGAGCCTAAGGTGTAAATTATCGATAGCCCATATCTCGGAAACTATAAGAGATAATGCAATTTGGCAACCGGCAATGTAATTAGCATGCCGAATATTACTTGGAATGTGAATTGGAACGAAATTGCCAATAGATAAGACCATTTTACAATTTGGGCCCAAGTTAGAAGCAGAGCCTAAGGTGTAAATTATCGATAGTCCATATCTCGGAAACTATAAGAGATAATGCAATTTCGCAACCGGCAATGTAATTAGCATGCCGAATATTACTTGGAATGTGAATTGGAACGAAATTGCCAATAGATAAGACCATTTTACAATTTGGGCCCAAGTTAGAAGCAGAGCCTAAGGTGTAAATTATCGATAGTCCATATCTCGGAAACTATAAGAGATAATGCAATTTCGCAACCGGCAATGTAATTAGCATGCCGAATATTACTTGGAATGTGAATTGGAACGAAATTGCCAATAGATAAGACCATTTTACAATTTGGGCCCAAGTTAGAAGCAGAGCCTAAGGTGTAAATTATCGATAGTCCATATCTCGGAAACTATAAGAGATAATGCAATTTGGCAACCGGCAATGTAATTAGCATGCCGAATATTACTTGGAATGTGAATTGGAACGAAATCGCCAATAGATAAGACCATTTTACAATTTGGGCCCAAGTTAGAAGCAGAGCCTAAGGTGTAAATTATCGATAGTCCATATCTCGGAAACTATAAGAGATAATGCAATTTGGCAACCGGCAATGTAATTAGCATGCCGAATATTACTTGGAATGTGAATTGGAACGAAATTGCCAATAGATAAGACCATTTTACAATTTGGGCCCAAGTTAGAAGCAGAGCCTAAGGTGTAAATTATCGATAGTCCATATCTCGGAAACTATAAGAGATAATGCAATTTGGCAACCGGCAATGTAATTAGCATGCCGAATATTACTTGGAATGTGAATTGGAACGAAATCGCCAATAGATAAGGCCATTTTACAATTTGGGCCCAAGTTAGAAGCAGAGCCTAAGGTGTAAATTATCGATAGTCCATATCTCGGAAACTATAAGAGATAATGCAATTTGGCAACCGGCAATGTAATTAGCATGCCGAATATTACTTGGAATGTGAATTGGAACGAAATCGCCAATAGATAAGACCATTTTACAATTTGGGCCCAAGTTAGAAGCAGAGCCTAAGGTGTAAATTATCGATAGTCCATATCTCGGAAACTATAAGAGATAATGCAATTTGGCAACCGGCAATGTAATTAGCATGCCGAATATTACTTGGAATGTGAATTGCAACGAAATCGCCAATAGATAAGACCATTTTACAATTTGGGCCCAAGTTAGAAGCAGAGCCTAAGGTGTAAATTATCGATAGTCCATATCTCGGAAACTATAAGAGATAATGCAATTTGGCAACCGGCAATGTAATTAGCATGCCGAATATTACTTGGAATGTGAATTGGAACGAAATCGCCAATAGATAAGACCATTTTACAATTTGGGCCCAAGTTAGAAGCAGAGCCTAAGGTGTAAATTATTGATTGTCCATATCTCGGAAACTATAAGAGATAATGTAATTTCGCAACCGGCAATGTAATTAGCATGCCGAATATCACTTGGAATGTGAATTGGGACGAAATCGCCAATAGATAAGACCATTTTACAATTTGGGCCCAAGTTAGAAGCAGAGCCTAAGGTGTAAATTATCGATAGTCCATATCTCGGAAACTATAAGAGATAATGCAATTTGGCAACCGGCAATGTATTTAGCATGCCGAATATTACTTGGAATGTGAATTGGAACGAAATCGCCAATAGATGAGACCATTTTACAATTTGGGCCCAAGTTAGAAGCAGAGCCTAAGGTGTAAATTATCGATAGTCCATATCTCGGAAACTATAAGAGATAATGCAATTTGGCAACCGGCAATGTAATTAGCATGCCGAATATTACTTGGAATGTGAATTGGAACGAAATCGCCAATAGATAAGACCATTTTAAAATTTGGGCCCAAGTTAGAAGCAGAGCCTAAGGTGTAAATTATCGATAGTCCATATCTCGGAAACTATAAGAGATAATGCAATTTGGCAACCGGCAATGTAATTAGCATGCCGAATATTACTTGGAATGTGAATTGGAACGAAATCGCCAATAGATAAGACCATTTTACAATTTGGGCCCAAGTTAGAAGCAGAGCCTATGGTGTAAATTATCGATAGTCCATATCTCGGAAACTATAAGAGATAATGCAATTTGGCAACCGGCAATGTAATTAGCATGCCGAATATTACTTGGAATGTGAATTGGAACGAAATCGCCAATAGATAAGACCATTTAGCATGCCGAATATTACTTGGAATGTGAATTGGAACGAAATCGCCAATAGATAAGACCATTTTACAATTTGGGCCCAAGTTAGAAGCAGAGCCTAAGGTGTAAATTATCGATAGTCCATATCTCGGAAACTATAAGAGATAATGCAATTTGGGAACCGGCAATGTAATTAGCATGCCGAATATTACTTGGATTGTGAATTGGAAGGAAACCGCCAATAGATAAGACCATTTTACAATTTGGGAGCAAGTTAGAAGCAGAGCCTAAGGTGTAAATAATCGATAGTCCATATCTCGGAAACTATAAGAGATAATGCAATTTGGCACCGGCAATGTAATTAGCATGCCGAATATTACTTGGAATGTGAATTGGAACGAAATCGCCAATAGATAAGACCATTTTACAATTTGGGCCCAAGTTAGAAGCAGAGCCTATGGTGTAAATTATCGATAGTCCATATCTCGGAAACTATAAGAGATAATGCAATTTGGCAACCGGCAATGTAATTAGCATGCCGAATATTACTTGGAATGTGAATTGGAACGAAATCGCCAATAGATAAGACCATTTTACAGTTTTTGCCCAAGTTAGAAGCAGAGCCTATGGTGTAAATTATCGATAGTCCATATCTCGGAAACTATAAGAGATAATGTAATTTCGCAACCGGCAATGTAATTAGCATGCCGAATATCACTTGGAATGTGAATTGGGACGAAATCGCCAATAGATAAGACCATTTTACAATTTGGGCCCAAGTTAGAAGCAGAGCCTAAGGTGTAAATTATCGATAGTCCATATCTCGGAAACTATAAGAGATAATGCAATTTGGCAACCGGCAATGTATTTAGCATGCCGAATATTACTTGGAATGTGAATTGGAACGAAATCGCCAATAGATGAGACCATTTTACAATTTGGGCCCAAGTTAGAAGCAGAGCCTAAGGTGTAAATTATCGATAGTCCATATCTCGGAAACTATAAGAGATAATGCAATTTGGCAACCGGCAATGTAATTAGCATGCCGAATATTACTTGGAATGTGAATTGGAACGAAATCGCCAATAGATAAGACCATTTTAAAATTTGGGCCCAAGTTAGAAGCAGAGCCTAAGGTGTAAATTATCGATAGTCCATATCTCGGAAACTATAAGAGATAATGCAATTTGGCAACCGGCAATGTAATTAGCATGCCGAATATTACTTGGAATGTGAATTGGAACGAAATCGCCAATAGATAAGACCATTTTACAATTTGGGCCCAAGTTAGAAGCAGAGCCTATGGTGTAAATTATCGATAGTCCATATCTCGGAAACTATAAGAGATAATGCAATTTGGCAACCGGCAATGTAATTAGCATGCCGAATATTACTTGGAATGTGAATTGGAACGAAATCGCCAATAGATAAGACCATTTTACAATTTGGGCCCAAGTTAGAAGCAGAGCCTAAGGTGTAAATTATCGATAGTCCATATCTCGGAAACTATAAGAGATAATGCAATTTGGCAACCGGCAATGTAATTAGCATGCCGAATATTACTTGGAATGTGAATTGGAACGAAATCGCCAATAGATAAGACCATTTTACAATTTGGGCCCAAGTTAGAAGCAGAGCCTAAGGTGTAAATTATCGATAGTCCATATCTCGGAAACTATAAGAGATAATGCAATTTGGCAACCGGCAATGTAATTAGCATGCCGAATATTACTTGGAATGTGAATTGGAACGAAATCGCCAATAGGTAAGACCATTTTACAATTTGGGCCCAAGTTAGAAGCAGAGCCTAAGGTGTAAATTATCGATAGTCCATATCTCGGAAACTATAAGAGATAATTCAATTTGGCAACCGGCAATGTAATTAGCATGCCGAATATTACTTGGAATGTGAATTGGAACGAAATCGCCAATAGATAAGACCATTTTACAATTTGGGCCCAAGTTAAAAGCAGAGCCTAAGGTGTAAATTATCGATAGTCCATATCTCGGAAACTATAAGAGATAATGCAATTTGGGAACCGGCAATGTAATTAGCATGCCGAATATTACTTGGATTGTGAATTGGAAGGAAACCGCCAATAGATAAGACCATTTTACAATTTGGGAGCAAGTTAGAAGCAGAGCCTAAGGTGTAAATAATCGATAGTCCATATCTCGGAAACTATAAGAGATAATGCAATTTGGCACCGGCAATGTAATTAGCATGCCGAATATTACTTGGAATGTGAATTGGAACGAAATCGCCAATAGATAAGACCATTTTACAATTTGGGCCCAAGTTAGAAGCAGAGCCTATGGTGTAAATTATCGATAGTCCATATCTCGGAAACTATAAGAGATAATGCAATTTGGCAACCGGCAATGTAATTAGCATGCCGAATATTACTTGGAATGTGAATTGGAACGAAATCGCCAATAGATAAGACCATTTTACAGTTTTTGCCCAAGTTAGAAGCAGAGCCTATGGTGTAAATTATCGATAGTCCATATCTCGGAAACTATAAGAGATAATGCAATTTGGCAACCGGCAATGCAATTAGCATGCCGAATATTACTTGGAATGTGAATTGGGACGAAATCGCCAATAGATAAGACCATTTTACAATTTGGGCCCAAGTTAGAAGCAGAGCCTAAGGTGTAAATTATTGATAGTCCATATCTCGGAAACTATAAGAGATAATGCAATTTCGCAACCGGCAATGTAATTAGCATGCCGAATATCACTTGGAATGTGAATTGGGACGAAATCGCCAATAGATAAGACCATTTTACAATTTGGGCCCAAGTTAGAAGCAGAGCCTAAGGTGTAAATTATCGATAGCCCATATCTCGGAAACTATAAGAGATAATGCAATTTGGCAACCGGCAATGTAATTAGCATGCCGAATATTACTTGGAATGTGAATTGGAACGAAATTGCCAATAGATAAGACCATTTTACAATTTGGGCCCAAGTTAGAAGCAGAGCCTAAGGTGTAAATTATCGATAGTCCATATCTCGGAAACTATAAGAGATAATGCAATTTCGCAACCGGCAATGTAATTAGCATGCCGAATATTACTTGGAATGTGAATTGGAACGAAATTGCCAATAGATAAGACCATTTTACAATTTGGGCCCAAGTTAGAAGCAGAGCCTAAGGTGTAAATTATCGATAGTCCATATCTCGGAAACTATAAGAGATAATGCAATTTCGCAACCGGCAATGTAATTAGCATGCCGAATATTACTTGGAATGTGAATTGGAACGAAATTGCCAATAGATAAGACCATTTTACAATTTGGGCCCAAGTTAGAAGCAGAGCCTAAGGTGTAAATTATCGATAGTCCATATCTCGGAAACTATAAGAGATAATGCAATTTGGCAACCGGCAATGTAATTAGCATGCCGAATATTACTTGGAATGTGAATTGGAACGAAATCGCCAATAGATAAGACCATTTTACAATTTGGGCCCAAGTTAGAAGCAGAGCCTAAGGTGTAAATTATCGATAGTCCATATCTCGGAAACTATAAGAGATAATGCAATTTGGCAACCGGCAATGTAATTAGCATGCCGAATATTACTTGGAATGTGAATTGGAACGAAATCGCCAATAGATAAAACCATTTTACAATTTGGGCCCAAGTTAGAAGCAGAGCCTAAGGTGTAAATTATCGATAGTCCATATCTCGGAAACTATAAGAGATAATGCAATTTGGCAACCGGCAATGTAATTAGCATGCCGAATATTACTTGGAATGTGAATTGCAACGAAATCGCCAATAGATAAGACCATTTTACAATTTGGGCCCAAGTTAGAAGCAGAGCCTAAGGTGTAAATTATCGATAGTCCATATCTCGGAAACTATAAGAGATAATGCAATTTGGCAACCGGCAATGTAATTAGCATGCCGAATATTACTTGGAATGTGAATTGGAACGAAATCGCCAATAGATAAGACCATTTTACAATTTGGGCCCAAGTTAGAAGCAGAGCCTAAGGTGTAAATTATTGATAGTCCATATCTCGGAAACTATAAGAGATAATGCAATTTCGCAACCGGCAATGTAATTAGCATGCCGAATATCACTTGGAATGTGAATTGGGACGAAATCGCCAATAGATAAGACCATTTTACAATTTGGGCCCAAGTTAGAAGCAGAGCCTAAGGTGTAAATTATCGATAGTCCATATCTCGGAAACTATAAGAGATAATGCAATTTGGCAACCGGCAATGTAATTAGCATGCCGAATATTACTTGGAATGTGAGTTGGAACGAAATCGCCAATAGATAAGACCATTTTACAATTTGGGCCCAAGTTAGAAGCAGAGCCTAAGGTGTAAATTATCGATAGTCCATATCTCGGAGACTATAAGAGATAATGCAATTTGGCAACCGGCAATGTAATTAGCATGCCGAATATTACTTGGAATGTGAATTGGAACGAAATCGCCAATAGGTAAGACCATTTTACAATTTGGGCCCAAGTTAGAAGCAGAGCCTAAGGTGTAAATTATCGATAGTCCATATCTCGGAAACTATAAGAGATAATTCAATTTGGCAACCGGCAATGTAATTAGCATGCCGAATATTACTTGGAATGTGAATTGGAACGAAATCGCCAATAGATAAGACCATTTTACAATTTGGGCCCAAATTAGAAGCAGAGCCTAAGGTGTAAATTATCGATAGTCCATATCTCGGAAACTATAAGAGATAATGCAATTTGGCAACCGGCAATGTAATTAGCATGCCGAATATTACTTGGAATGTGAATTGGAACGAATTCGCCAATAGATAAGACCATTTTACAATTTGGGAGCAAGTTAGAAGCAGAGCCTAAGGTGTAAATTATCGATAGTCCATATCTCGGAAACTATAAGAGATAATGCAATTTGGCAACCGGCAATGTAATTAGCATGCCGAATATTACTTGGAATGTGAATTGGAACGAAATCGCCAATAGATAAGACCATTTTACAATTTGGGCCCAAGTTAGAAGCAGAGCCTATGGTGTAAATTATCGATAGTCCATATCTCGGAAACTATAAGAGATAATGCAATTTGGCAACCGGCAATGTAATTAGCATGCCGAATATTACTTGGAATGTGAATTGGAACGAAATCGCCAATAGATAAGACCATTTTACAATTTGGGCCCAAGTTAGAAGCAGAGCCTAAGGTGTAAATTATCGATAGTCCATATCTCGAAAACTATAAGAGATAATGCAATTTGGCAACCGGCAATGTAATTAGCATGCCGAATATTACTTGGAATGTGAATTGGAACGAAATCGCCAATAGATAAGACCATTTTACAATTTGGGCCCAAGTTAGAAGCAGAGCCTAAGGTGTAAATTATCGATAGTCCATATCTCGGAAACTATAAGAGATAATGCAATTTGGCAACCGGCAATGTAATTAGCATGCCGACTATTACTTGGAATGTGAATTGGAACGAAATCGCCAATAGATAAGACCATTTTACAATTTGGGCCCAAGTTAGAAGCAGAGCCTAAGGTGTAAATTATTGATAGTCCATATCACGGAAACTATAAGAGATAATGCAATTTCGCAACCGGCAATGTAATTAGCATGCCGAATATCACTTGGAATGTGAATTGGGACGAAATCGCCAATAGATAAGACCATTTTACAATTTGGGCCCAAGTTAGAAGCAGAGCCTAAGGTGTAAATTATCGATAGTCCATATCTCGGAAACTATAAGATATAATGCAATTTGGCAACCGGCAATGTAATTAGCATGCCGAATATTACTTGGAATGTGAATTGGAACGAAATCGCCAATAGATAAGACCATTTTACAATTTGGGCCCAAGTTAGAAGCAGAGCCTAAGGTGTAAATTATCGATAGTCCATATCTCGGAAACTATAAGAGATAATGCAATTTGGCAACCGGCAATGTAATTAGCATGCCGAATATTACTTGGAATGTGAATTGGAACGAAATCGCCAATAGATAAGACCATTTTACAATTTGGGCCCAAGTTAGAAGCAGAGCCTATGGTGTAAATTATCGATAGTCCATATCTCGGAAACTATAAGATATAATGCAATTTGGCAACCGGCAATGTAATTAGCATGCCGAATATTACTTGGAATGTGAATTGGAACGAAATCGCCAATAGATAAGACCATTTTACAATTTGGGCCCAAGTTAGAAGCAGAGCCTAAGGTGTAAATTATCGATAGTCCATATCTCGGAAACTATAAGAGATAATGCAATTTGGCAACCGGCAATGTAATTAGCATGCCGAATATTACTTGGAATGTGAATTGGAACGAAATCGCCAATAGATAAGACCATTTTACAATTTGGGCCCAAGTTAGAAGCAGAGCCTAAGGTGTAAATTATCGATAGTATATATCTCGGAAACTATAAGAGATAATGCAATTTGGCAACCGGCAATGTAATTAGCATGCCGACTATTACTTGGAATGTGAATTGGAACGAAATCGCCAATAGATAAGACCATTTTACAATTTGGGCCCAAGTTAGAAGCAGAGCCTAAGGTGTAAATTATTGATAGTCCATATCTCGGAAACTATAAGAGATAATGCAATTTCGCAACCGGCAATGTAATTAGCATGCCGAATATCACTTGGAATGTGAATTGGGACGAAATCGCCAATAGATAAGACCATTTTACAATTTGGGCCCAAGTTAGAAGCAGAGCCTAAGTTGTAAATTATCGATAGTCCATATCTCGGAAACTATAAGAGATAATGCAATTTGGCAACCGGCAATGTAATTAGCATGCCGAATATTACTTGGAATGTGAATTGGAACGAAATTGCCAATAGATAAGACCATTTTACAATTTGGGCCCAAGTTAGAAGCAGAGCCTAAGGTGTAAATTATCGATAGTCCATATCTCGGAAACTATAAGAGATAATGCAATTTGGCAACCGGCAATGTAATTAGCATGCCGAATATTACTTGGAATGTGAATTGGAACGAAATCGCCAATAGATAAGGCCATTTTACAATTTGGGCCCAAGTTAGAAGCAGAGCCTAAGGTGTAAATTATCGATAGTCCATATCTCGGAAGCTATAAGAGATAATGCAATTTGGCAACCGGCAATGTAATTAGCATGCCGAATATTACTTGGAATGTGAATTGGAACGAAATCGCCAATAGATAAGACCATTTTACAATTTGGGCCCAAGTTAGAAGCAGAGCCTAAAGTGTAAATTATCGATAGTCCATATCTCGGAAACTATAAGAGATAATGCAATTTGGCAACCGGCAATGTAATTAGCATGCCGAATATTACTTGGAATGTGAATTGCAACGAAATCGCCAATAGATAAGACCATTTTACAATTTGGGCCCAAGTTAGAAGCAGAGCCTAAGGTGTAAATTATCGATAGTCCATATCTCGGAAACTATAAGAGATAATGCAATTTGGCAACCGGCAATGTAATTAGCATGCCGAATATTACTTGGAATGTGAATTGGAACGAAATCGCCAATAGATAAGACCATTTTACAATTTGGGCCCAAGTTAGAAGCAGAGCCTAAGGTGTAAATTATTGATTGTCCATATCTCGGAAACTATAAGAGATAATGTAATTTCGCAACCGGCAATGTAATTAGCATGCCGAATATCACTTGGAATGTGAATTGGGACGAAATCGCCAATAGATAAGACCATTTTACAATTTGGGCCCAAGTTAGAAGCAGAGCCTAAGGTGTAAATTATCGATAGTCCATATCTCGGAAACTATAAGAGATAATGCAATTTGGCAACCGGCAATGTATTTAGCATGCCGAATATTACTTGGAATGTGAATTGGAACGAAATCGCCAATAGATGAGACCATTTTACAATTTGGGCCCAAGTTAGAAGCAGAGCCTAAGGTGTAAATTATCGATAGTCCATATCTCGGAAACTATAAGAGATAATGCAATTTGGCAACCGGCAATGTAATTAGCATGCCGAATATTACTTGGAATGTGAATTGGAACGAAATCGCCAATAGATAAGACCATTTTAAAATTTGGGCCCAAGTTAGAAGCAGAGCCTAAGGTGTAAATTATCGATAGTCCATATCTCGGAAACTATAAGAGATAATGCAATTTGGCAACCGGCAATGTAATTAGCATGCCGAATATTACTTGGAATGTGAATTGGAACCAAATCGCCAATAGATAAGACCATTTTACAATTTGGGCCCAAGTTAGAAGCAGAGCCTATGGTGTAAATTTTCGATAGTCCATATCTCGGAAACTATAAGAGATAATGCAATTTGGCAACCGGCAATGTAATTAGCATGCCGAATATTACTTGGAATGTGAATTGGAACGAAATCGCCAATAGATAAGACCATTTTACAATTTGGGCCCAAGTTAGAAGCAGAGCCTAAGGTGTAAATTATCGATAGTCCATATCTCGGAAACTATAAGAGATAATGCAATTTGGCAACCGGCAATGTAATTAGCATGCCGAATATTACTTGGAATGTGAATTGGAACGAAATCGCCAATAGATAAGACCATTTTACAATTTGGGCCCAAGTTAGAAGCAGAGCCTAAGGTGTAAATTATCGATAGTCCATATCTCGGAAACTATAAGAGATAATGCAATTTGGCAACCGGCAATGTAATTAGCATGCCGAATATTACTTGGAATGTGAATTGGAACGAAATCGCCAATAGGTAAGACCATTTTACAATTTGGGCCCAAGTTAGAAGCAGAGCCTAAGGTGTAAATTATCGATAGTCCATATCTCGGAAACTATAAGAGATAATTCAATTTGGCAACCGGCAATGTAATTAGCATGCCGAATATTACTTGGAATGTGAATTGGAACGAAATCGCCAATAGATAAGACCATTTTACAATTTGGGCCCAAGTTAAAAGCAGAGCCTAAGGTGTAAATTATCGATAGTCCATATCTCGGAAACTATAAGAGATAATGCAATTTGGGAACCGGCAATGTAATTAGCATGCCGAATATTACTTGGATTGTGAATTGGAAGGAAACCGCCAATAGATAAGACCATTTTACAATTTGGGAGCAAGTTAGAAGCAGAGCCTAAGGTGTAAATTATCGATAGTCCATATCTCGGAAACTATAAGAGATAATGCAATTTGGCAACCGGAAATGTAATTAGCATGCCGAATATTACTTGGAATGTGAATTGGAACGAAATCGCCAATAGATAAGACCATTTTACAATTTGGGCCCAAGTTAGAAGCAGAGCCTATGGTGTAAATTATCGATAGTCCATATCTCGGAAACTATAAGAGATAATGCAATTTGGCAACCGGCAATGTAATTAGCATGCCGAATATTACTTGGAATGTGAATTGGAACGAAATCGCCAATAGATAAGACCATTTTACAGTTTTTGCCCAAGTTAGAAGCAGAGCCTATGGTGTAAATTATCGATAGTCCATATCTCGGAAACTATAAGAGATAATGCAATTTGGCAACCGGCAATGCAATTAGCATGCCGAATATTACTTGGAATGTGAATTGGGACGAAATCGCCAATAGATAAGACCATTTTACAATTTGGGCCCAAGTTAGAAGCAGAGCCTAAGGTGTAAATTATTGATAGTCCATATCTCGGAAACTATAAGAGATAATGCAATTTCGCAACCGGCAATGTAATTAGCATGCCGAATATCACTTGGAATGTGAATTGGGACGAAATCGCCAATAGATAAGACCATTTTACAATTTGGGCCCAAGTTAGAAGCAGAGCCTAAGGTGTAAATTATCGATAGCCCCATATCTCGGAAACTATAAGAGATAATGCAATTTGGCAACCGGCAATGTAATTAGCATGCCGAATATTACTTGGAATGTGAATTGGAACGAAATTGCCAATAGATAAGACCATTTTACAATTTGGGCCCAAGTTAGAAGCAGAGCCTAAGGTGTAAATTATCGATAGTCCATATCTCGGAAACTATAAGAGATAATGCAATTTCGCAACCGGCAATGTAATTAGCATGCCGAATATTACTTGGAATGTGAATTGGAACGAAATTGCCAATAGATAAGGACCATTTTACAATTTGGGCCCAAGTTAGAAGCAGAGCCTAAGGTGTAAATTATCGATAGTCCATATCTCGGAAACTATAAGAGATAATGCAATTTCGCAACCGGCAATGTAATTAGCATGCCGAATATTACTTGGAATGTGAATTGGAACGAAATTGCCAATAGATAAGACCATTTTACAATTTGGGCCCAAGTTAGAAGCAGAGCCTAAGGTGTAAATTATCGATAGTCCATATCTCGGAAACTATAAGAGATAATGCAATTTGGCAACCGGCAATGTAATTAGCATGCCGAATATTACTTGGAATGTGAATTGGAACGAAATCGCCAATAGATAAGACCATTTTACAATTTGGGCCCAAGTTAGAAGCAGAGCCTAAGGTGTAAATTATCGATAGTCCATATCTCGGAAACTATAAGAGATAATGCAATTTGGCAACCGGCAATGTAATTAGCATGCCGAATATTACTTGGAATGTGAATTGGAACGAAATCGCCAATAGATAAAACCATTTTACAATTTGGGCCCAAGTTAGAAGCAGAGCCTAAGGTGTAAATTATCGATAGTCCATATCTCGGAAACTATAAGAGATAATGCAATTTGGCAACCGGCAATGTAATTAGCATGCCGAATATTACTTGGAATGTGAATTGCAACGAAATCGCCAATAGATAAGACCATTTTACAATTTGGGCCCAAGTTAGAAGCAGAGCCTAAGGTGTAAATTATCGATAGTCCATATCTCGGAAACTATAAGAGATAATGCAATTTGGCAACCGGCAATGTAATTAGCATGCCGAATATTACTTGGAATGTGAATTGGAACGAAATCGCCAATAGATAAGACCATTTTACAATTTGGGCCCAAGTTAGAAGCAGAGCCTAAGGTGTAAATTATTGATAGTCCATATCTCGGAAACTATAAGAGATAATGCAATTTCGCAACCGGCAATGTAATTAGCATGCCGAATATCACTTGGAATGTGAATTGGGACGAAATCGCCAATAGATAAGACCATTTTACAATTTGGGCCCAAGTTAGAAGCAGAGCCTAAGGTGTAAATTATCGATAGTCCATATCTCGGAAACTATAAGAGATAATGCAATTTGGCAACCGGCAATGTAATTAGCATGCCGAATATTACTTGGAATGTGAGTTGGAACGAAATCGCCAATAGATAAGACCATTTTACAATTTGGGCCCAAGTTAGAAGCAGAGCCTAAGGTGTAAATTATCGATAGTCCATATCTCGGAAACTATAAGAGATAATGCAATTTGGCAACCGGCAATGTAATTAGCATGCCGAATATTACTTGGAATGTGAATTGGAACGAAATCGCCAATAGGTAAGACCATTTTACAATTTGGGCCCAAGTTAGAAGCAGAGCCTAAGGTGTAAATTATCGATAGTCCATATCTCGGAAACTATAAGAGATAATTCAATTTGGCAACCGGCAATGTAATTAGCATGCCGGAATATTACTTGGAATGTGAATTGGAACGAAAATCGCCAATAGATAAGACCATTTTACAATTTGGGCCCAAGTTAGAAGCAGAGCCTAAGGTGTAAATTATCGATAGTCCATATCTCGGAAACTATAAGAGATAATGCAATTTGGTAACCGGCAATGTAATTAGCATGCCGAATATTACTTGGATTGTGAATTGGAACGAATCGCCAATAGATAAGACCATTTTACAATTTGGGTCCAAGTTAGAAGCAGAGCCTAAGGTGTAAATTATCGAGAGTCCATATCTCGGAAACTATAAGAGATAATGCAATTTGGCAACCGGCAATGTAATTAGCATGCCGAATATTACTTGGAATGTGAATTGGAACGAAATCGTTAAAAGATAAGACCATTTTACAATTTGGGCCCAAGTTAGAAGCAGAGCCTATGGTGTAAATTATCGACAGTCCATATCTCGGAAACTATAAGAGATAATGCAATTTGGCAACCGGCAATGTAATTAGCATGCCGAATATTACTTGGAATGTGAATTGGAACGAAATCGCCAATAGATAAGACCATTTTACAATTTGGGCCCAAGTTAGAAGCAGAGCCTAAGGTGTAAATTATCGACAGTCCATATCTCGGAAACTATAAGAGATAATGCAATTTGGCAACCGGCAATGTAATTAGCATGCCGAATATTACTTGGAATGTGAATTGGAACGAAATCGCCAATAGATAAGACCCATTTTACAATTTGGGCCCAAGTTAGAAGCAGAGCCTAAGGTGTAAATTATCGATAGTCCATATCTCGGAAACTATAAGAGATAATGCAATTTGGCAACCGGCAATGTAATTAGCATGCCGAATATTACTTGGAATATGAATTGGAACGAAATTGCCAATAGATAAGACCATTTTACAATTTGGGCCCAAGTTAGAAGCAGAGCCTTAGGTGTAAATTATCGATATGTCCATATCTCTGAAACTATAAGAGATAATGCAATTTCGCAACCGGCAATGTAATTAGCATGCCGAATATTACTTGGAATGTAAATTGGGACGAAATCGCCAATAGATAAGGCCATTTTACAATTTGGGCCCAAGTTAGAAGCAGAGCCTAAGGTGTAAATTATCGATAGTCCATATCTCGGAAACTATAAGAGATAATGCAATTTGGGCAACCGGCAATGTAATTAGCATGCCGAAAATTACTTGGAATGTGAATTGGAACGAAATCGCCAATAGATAAGACCATTTTACAATTTGGGCCCAAGTTAGAAGCAGAGCCTAAGGTGTAAATTATCGATAGTCCATATCTCGGAAACTATAAGAGATAATGCAATTTGACAACCGGCAATATAATTAGCATGCCGAATATTACTTGGAATGTGAATTGGAACGAAATGGCCAATAGATAAGACCATTTTACAATTTGGGCCCAAGTTAGAAGCAGAGCCTAAGGTGTAAATTATCGATAGTCCATATCTCGGAAACTATAAGAGATAATGCAATTTGGCAACCGGCAATGTAATTAGCATGCCGAATATTACTTGGAATGTGAATTGGAACGAAATCGCCAATAGATAAGACCATTTTACAACTTGGGCCCAAGTTAGAAGCAGAGCCTAAGGTGTAAATTATGGATAGTCCATATCTCGGAAACTATAAGAGATAATGCAATTTCGCAACCGGCAATGTAATTAGCATGCCGAATATCACTTGGAATGTGAATTGGGATGAAATCGCCAATAGATAAGACCATTTTACAATTTGGGCCCAAGTTAGAAGCAGAGCCTAAGGTGTAAATTATCGATAGTCCATATCTCGGAAACTATAAGAGATAATGCAATTTGGCAACCGGCAATGTAATTAGCATGCCGAATATTACTTGGAATGTGAATTGGAACGAAATCGCCAATAGATAAGACCATTTTACAATTTGGGCCCAAGTTAGAAGCAGAGCCTAAGGTGTAAATTATCGATAGTCCATATCTCGGAAACTATAAGAGATAATGCAATTTGGCAACCGGAAATGTAATTAGCATGCCGAATATTACTTGGAATGTGAATTGGAACGAAATCGCCAATAGGTAAGACCATTTTACAATTTGGGCCCAAGTTAGAAGCAGAGCCTAAGGTGTAAATTATCGATAGTCCATATCTCGGAAACTATAAGAGATAATGCAATTGGCAACCGGCAATGTAATTAGCATGCCGAATATTACTTGGAATGTGAATTGGAACGAAATCGCCAATAGATAAGACCATTTTTCAATTTGGGCCAAGTTAGAAGCAGAGCCTAAGGTGTAAATTATCGATAGTCCATATCTCGGAAACTATAAGAGATAATGCAATTTGGCAACCGGCAATGTAATTAGCATGCCGAATATTACTTGGAATGTGAATTGGAACGAAATCGCCAATAGGTAAGACCATTTTACAATTTGGGCCCAAGTTAGAAGCAGAGCCTAAGGTGTAAATTATCGATAGTCCATATCTCGGAAACTATAAGAGATAATGCAATTTGGCAACCGGCAATGTAATTAGCATGCCAATATTACTTGGAATGTGAATTGGAACGAAATCGCCAATAGATAAGACCATTTTTCCAATTTGGGCCAAGTTAGAAGCAGAGCCTAAGGTGTAAATTATCGATAGTCCATATCTCGGAAACTATAAGAGATAATGCAATTTGACAACCGGCAATGTAATTAGCATGCCGAATATTACTTGGAATGTGAATTGGAACGAAATCGCCAATAGATAAGACCATTTTACAATTTGGGCCCAAGTTAGAAGCAGAGCCTAAGGTGTAAATTATCGATAGTCCATATCTCGGAAACTATAAGAGATAATGCAATTTGGCAACCGGCAATGTAATTAGCATGCCGAAATATTAATTGGAATGTGAATTGGAACGAAATCGCCAAATAGATAAGACCATTTTACAATTGGGCCCAAGTTAGAAGCAGAGCCTAAGGGTGTAAATTATCGATAGTCCATATCTCGGAAACTATAAGAGATAATGCAATTTGGCAACCGGCAATGTAATTAGCATGCCGGAATATTACCTTGGAATGTGAATATGGGAACGAAATCGCCAATAGGTAAGAACCATTTACAATTTGGGCCCAAGTTAGAGAGCAGAGCCTAAGGTGTAAATTATCGATAGGTCCATATCTCGGAAACTATAGAGAGATAATGCAATTTGGCAACCGGCATGTAAGTTAGCATGCCGAATATTACTTGGAATG